>NW_026876068.1:0-187804 GCF_032173495.1 Musca vetustissima
AGCTGCCGATGGGTTACAAGCCGAACTATTTAAGACTGGTCAGGAGCATGCACCAGCTGATTACTAAAATTTGGCTAGAAGAATGCATGCCAAATGATTGGAACCTCAGCATCCTGTGCCCCGTGCACAAAAAAGAGACAAGACGATAAGTGCCAACTATAGGGGAGTAAGTCTCCTTCCCATCGCATATAAAGTACTATCCAGTGTGGTGTGTGAACGATTGAAGCCAATGGTCAACGACATTATTGGACCATACCAATGCGGCTTCAGATCTGGCAAATCCACCAGATTGACCAGATATTCACTCTTCGCCAAATCCTGGAAAAAACCCACGAAAAACACATCGACACATATCACCTATCCGTCGACTATAAAGCCGCATTCGACAGGTCTATCCGTTCAGAGGTGTTTAAAGCCATGTCTGCGTTTGGCATTCCTGCAAAATTAATTCGGCTATGCAGGATAACTTTAACAGGCACAAGATCAGTAGTTAAAGTCGGATTGGACCTCTCAGAGCCCTTTAATACCGAATGAGGATTCAGACAAGGTTACCGTTTGTCGTGTGACCTTTTTAACATCCTGCTGGAAAAGGTCATACGAGAGGCAAAAGTGAACGGAAATGGCACTCTGTACACATGTTACTCACCTACGCCGACGACATCGACATAATGGGTCGAACATTGAGAGTGGTAACAGCCACCTTTGAACAAATTGAGAAGGACTCTGCCAAAGTGGGTCTGGCAGTTAACGGCGAGAAGACCAAGCTGATGGTATCAACGCGCAAGACGTCCAGTAGACTCGAACCAACTGTGGAACTTGAGAACTACAGCTTCGAGGTAGTTAAAGATTTTAACGGCGAGAAGACCAAGCTGATGGTATCAACGCGCAAGACGTCCAGTAGACTCGAATCAACTGTGGAACTTGAGAACTACAGCTTCGAGGTAGTCAAAGATTGTATATACCTTGGTACCGCCATAAACAAAACGAATGACATCAGTTTTGAAATTCGGAAAAGGATAGTGATGGCCAACCGATGCTACTATGGTCTGTGCAAACAACTCAAAAGCAGGGCACCTCCCGCCAGATCAAACTCACACTCTACAAGACGCTGTTACTACCCGTGCTATTATATGAATCTGAAGCAAAAGAGAGAAAAATTTTCCGAAAGATGTATGGGCCGATCTGCGTTGACGATGAATATCGCCATCGAATGAACCATGAGTTGTACCAGCTATTCGCCGACATCGATATTGTTAGACGTATTGAGCTCCAGCGACTACGATGGCTAGGCCAAGTGGAGCGATTGAATGAGAATGCCCCAGCTCAAAAGGCATATTAAAGCGAGCCTACTGATGGTTCCCGTAGAAGGGGAAGGCCAAGAATCAGATGGAAAGACCAAGTAGAATACAACATCTTGGAACGTGGTCCTTCAATTTGGAGGAGATGCGCACAAGACCGACGCGCTTGGAAACCTTTTTTAAGCTCGGCTTATGAAACAACCTCAGCCAGCTAAGTAAGTAAAGTAAAACAGGCATGGATTTTTTAAAAAATATTTTTGAGAGAACCTAAAACAGGCCTGGATTTTTTAAGAATATTTTTAAGGCAACTAAAATAGGCGTGAATTTTTAAAGAATATTTTTAAAGCAACTAAAATTGGCGTGAATTTTTTAAAGAACATTTTTGAAAGGACCTAAAACTGTCTTGGGTTTTTTTAAAGAAGATTTTTTCTCTCAAAGATATTTTTTGTTTGTCTTTAAATCCTTCAATATTGAATATGCAAATGTCCTATTTAATGAATGAACATCAATAGGAAGAAGAAGAAGAAAAACTAACATTCATTTGTCATTATGTCGTTTGCCAATGTCATTAGACCGGTTTTTGATGAGTAATGCACAACAGAGATATCATCTTTTGTCAATATTAGAAAAAAAACTGGAAACACCAACAACAAAGGCAGCACAAAAAAGGGATGACATAGGCATCCTTCTACTTGTATCCTTAACATGCACTCACACACACAAACACATCCTTATTGACGCCGTTTGTCGCCTACTAGTGGCAGGCATCATTGTTCGTTGTTGTCGCCATTATGAAATCACAAAAATTGAATCACACTTCAGTGCCTCTGATGTCAATAAGAGGGCAGGTGTGAGAGTGTATGTGTATGTGGGTACATTGCATCCCTATAAATCGGTGATGTGAAGGCTGTCACAACGACGAGATGTTTCAACAACAGCAAGAAGAAGAGGAAGAAAAACATTTTAGTTATGGATGACTGAATGATTTAATTTTAATCGAGATGCAAATACTCAGATATATTGGCAAAATAACTATTATTACACTCGAAGAAAAATGTTCGTAGAAGTTAAGAAATTTCGAAATTTCGAAAAATCAAAACAAAAATTTTTTTTAATATTTTATCCACATTTTCAAAACAATTTCTTCTTATTTCAATTTAAAATATCTGGCATTAATTTTCGAGTGTTCATCATTGAACTACTACACGTCACTATCAGATGTTATCCGAACGTCGGAAGGAAGGAACAGCAAAATTCTTAATTTATCCGTTTTAAATTTATGTGTTTTTAATTTTATTCGTGGCCTTGTTCGGGTAATCAAGGATGTCCGCAATTTAGCTTGCATCAATTTTCAATTACAGATTAGGTATGAGTTAATATTTAAAATGAATGATGCATAAACATGCATGCAATTACACATACATGAAGATATGGAAGATGGATCTTTGAAAAAATTCCTTTTTCGGGGCTTTAAAAAATCCACGCCTGTTTTAGTTGCCCTCAAAAAATATTCTTTAAAAAATCCACGCCTGTTTTAGTTGCCCTCAAAAAATATTCTTAAAAAATTAGGTGCACCATTTACCTAAAATCGGACGAAAATATATATGGGAGCTATATCTAAATCTGAAACGATTTTCACGAAATTTAAAACACATCTTTCTAGACTTAATTCAGTACGCTATGCCAAATTTCCTGCAAATCGAAGGATATATAGGGACTTTTGTGCACTATTTACCTAAAATCGGACGAAAATATATATCGGAGCTATATCTGAACCGATTTTCACGAAACTTTACACACATCTTTCTAGATTTAATACAGTACGCTATGCTAAATTTCGTGCGAATCGAAGAATATATAGGGACTTTGGTTCAATATTTACCTAAAATCGGACGAAAATATATATGAGAGCTATATATAAATCAGAACCGATTTTCACGAAATTTTACACACATTTTTCAAGACTTAATTTAGTACGCTATGCTAAATTTCGTGCGAATCGAAGAATATATAGGAACTTTGGTGCACTATTTACCTAAAATCGGACGAAAATATATATGAGAGCTATATATAAATCAGAACCGATTTTCACGAAATTTTACACACATTTTTCTAGACTTAATTCAGTACGATATGCCAAATTTCGTGCAAATCAAAGGATATATAGGGACTTTGGTGCACTATTTACCTAAAATCGGACGAAAATATATATAAATCTGAACCGATTTTTCCCAATTTCAATAGGGTTCGTCCTTGGGCCAAATAAGTGCACTGTGCCAAATTTCATCCAAATCGGATTACAAATGCGAACTGTACTTTGTTAACAAAAATACATGGACGGACAGACGGACGGACATGCATAAATCGACTTAAAAAGTGATTCTATGCACATTCTCAAAAGGAACCACGTGTCTATCTCGTTTCCTTTTACCTATTACAAACATATGCACAAAGACATAATACCCTGCACCATAGTGTGGTGAAGGGTATAAAAATTCACGCCTGATTTAGGTCGAGTCAAAAATGTTCTTCAATAATTCCGTATGACTTCAAAATGAACCTCAACGGCAACTCTTTTTATCAAATTCCCATTCGTTAATTGTATGTGTATCCCTTCCCCAACTCCCCTTTTATTGCCTCTCACACACACCCTTACACCGTTGCATACCTTCACGAAGTCTATTTGTAGAGTTGAGTGTAGGATTGCTAAAAAAGCAAAAAACTCACTAAATATGGTGAGGGGAGTTTTTTTTTCTTGTGCCGGTGGTTGTGTTGGTGGATGGAGGTCAACAGCGGCAACAACATAATCGTTATTTTTTGTCATAGCTGTTAGCATTACAAGAACATTAATTTATCAAATAATATTTCAATCAAACACATTTGTACGCTGAGTGAACAACAACAAAGGCAAGCATGGAATGTAAACAAAACAAAAAAGCAGAAAGAAGGAAAAAAACGTCCAAACAACAACAAGACGAATAAGTTATTGATCATCATTGCCACAAGGCGGAGGAAGGTCGTTGTGACAATATTGCTCATACATCATACGCCATGGTGTACATAACCCTTGCTATCGACGTAGGTATATTGGCGTTGGAAAAAAACTACAACAACAATAAATAATGTCTTAAGTTCATTGGAGGTCTTCCTACGAACATAGATTATCCAATTTTGAATGAATAAAAAGTTTAGTTTTTTTTTTGGTTGGAAGAAAACAATAAAAACAGAAAAATGTGATAGGAAAAATTGGTGTTTGAGGCTGTGTGGGTTCTCCAAAAATATTCTTTAAAAAATCCACGCCTTATTGGTCGGTTCGGTTGTTGAAAAATATTCTTTAAAAAATCCACGCCTTATTGGTCGGTTCGGTTGTTGAAAAATATTCTTTAAAAAATCCACGCCTTATTGGTCGGTTCGGTTGTTGAAAAATATTCTTTAAAAAATCCACGCCTTATTGGTCGGTTCGGTTGTTGAAAAATATTCTTTAAAAAATCCACGCCTTATTGGTCGGTTCGGTTGTTGAAAAATATTCTTTAAAAAATCCACGCCTTATTGGTCGGTTCGGTTGTTGAAAAATATTCTTTAAAAAATCCACGCCTTATTGGTCGGTTCGGTTGTTGAAAAATATTCTTTAAAAAATCCACGCCTTATTGGTCGGTTCGGTTGTTGAAAAATATTCTTTAAAAAATCCACGCCTTATTGGTCGGTTCGGTTGTTGAAAAATATTCTTTAAAAAATCCACGCCTTATTGGTCGGTTCGGTTGTTGAAAAATATTCTTTAAAAAAACGCCTTATTCTGAAAAATATTCTTTAAAAAATCCACGCCTTATTGGTCGGTTCGGTTGTTGAAAAATATTCTTTAAAAAATCCACGCCTTATTGGTCGGTTCGGTTGTTGAAAAATATTCTTTAAAAAATCCACGCCTTATTGGTCGGTTCGGTTGTTGAAAAATATTCTTTAAAAAATCCACGCCTTATTGGTCGGATGGTTGTTGAAAAATATTCTTTAAAAAATCCACGCCTTATTGGTCGGATGGTTGTTGAAAAATATTCTTTAAAAAATCCACGCCTTATTGGTCGGTTCGGTTGTTGAAAAATATTCTTTAAAAAATCCACGCCTTATTGGTCGGTTCGGTTGTTGAAAAATATTCTTTAAAAAATCCACGCCTTATTGGTCGGTTCGGTTGTTGAAAAATATTCTTTAAAAAATCCACGCCTTATTGGTCGGTTCGGTTGTTGAAAAATATTCTTTAAAAAATCCACGCCTTATTGGTCGGTTCGGTTGTTGAAAAATATTCTTTAAAAAATCCACGCCTTATTGGTCGGTTCGGTTGTTGAAAAATATTCTTTAAAAAATCCACGCCTTATTGGTCGGTTCGGTTGTTGAAAAATATTCTTTAAAAAATCCACGCCTTATTGGTCGGTTCGGTTGTTGAAAAATATTCTTTAAAAAATCCACGCCTTATTGGTCGGTTCGGTTGTTGAAAAATATTCTTTAAAAAATCCACGCCTTATTGGTCGGTTCGGTTGTTGAAAAATATTCTTTAAAAAATCCACGCCTTATTGGTCGGTTCGGTTGTTGAAAAATATTCTTTAAAAAATCCACGCCTTATTGGTCGGTTCGGTTGTTGAAAAATATTCTTTAAAAAATCCACGCCTTATTGGTCGGTTCGGTTGTTGAAAAATATTCTTTAAAAAATCCACGCCTTATTGGTCGGTTCGGTTGTTGAAAAATATTCTTTAAAAAATCCACGCCTTATTGGTCGGTTCGGTTGTTGAAAAATATTCTTTAAAAAATCCACGCCTTATTGGTCGGTTCGGTTGTTGAAAAATATTCTTTAAAAAATCCACGCCTTATTGGTCGGTTCGGTTGTTGAAAAATATTCTTTAAAAAATCCACGCCTTATTGGTCGGTTCGGTTGTTGAAAAATATTCTTTAAAAAATCCACGCCTTATTGGTCGGTTCGGTTGTTGAAAAATATTCTTTAAAAAATCCACGCCTTATTGGTCGGTTCGGTTGTTGAAAAATATTCTTTAAAAAATCCACGCCTTATTGGTCGGTTCGGTTGTTGAAAAATATTCTTTAAAAAATCCACGCCTTATTGGTCGGTTCGGTTGTTGAAAAATATTCTTTAAAAAATCCACGCCTTATTGGTCGGTTCGGTTGTTGAAAAATATTCTTTAAAAAATCCACGCCTTATTGGTCGGTTCGGTTGTTGAAAAATATTCTTTAAAAAATCCACGCCTTATTGGTCGGTTCGGTTGTTGAAAAATATTCTTTAAAAAATCCACGCCTTATTGGTCGGTTCGGTTGTTGAAAAATATTCTTTAAAAAATCCACGCCTTATTGGTCGGTTCGGTTGTTGAAAAATATTCTTTAAAAAATCCACGCCTTATTGGTCGGTTCGGTTGTTGAAAAATATTCTTTAAAAAATCCACGCCTTATTGGTCGGTTCGGTTGTTGAAAAATATTCTTTAAAAAATCCACGCCTTATTGGTCGGTTCGGTTGTTGAAAAATATTCTTTAAAAAATCCACGCCTTATTGGTCGGTTCGGTTGTTGAAAAATATTCTTTAAAAAATCCACGCCTTATTGGTCGGTTCGGTTGTTGAAAAATATTCTTTAAAAAATCCACGCCTTATTGGTCGGTTCGGTTGTTGAAAAATATTCTTTAAAAAATCCACGCCTTATTGGTCGGTTCGGTTGTTGAAAAATATTCTTTAAAAAATCCACGCCTTATTGGTCGGTTCGGTTGTTGAAAAATATTCTTTAAAAAATCCACGCCTTATTGGTCGGTTCGGTTGTTGAAAAATATTCTTTAAAAAATCCACGCCTTATTGGTCGGTTCGGTTGTTGAAAAATATTCTTTAAAAAATCCACGCCTTATTGGTCGGTTCGGTTGTTGAAAAATATTCTTTAAAAAATCCACGCCTTATTGGTCGGTTCGGTTGTTGAAAAATATTCTTTAAAAAATCCACGCCTTATTGGTCGGTTCGGTTGTTGAAAAATATTGTTTAAAAAATTCACGCCTTATTGGTCGGTTCGGTTGTTGAAAAATATTCTTTAAAAAATCCACGCCTTATTGGTCGGTTCGGTTGTTGAAAAATATTCTTTAAAAAATCCACGCCTTATTGGTCGGTTCGGTTGTTGAAAAATATTCTTTAAAAAATCCACGCCTTATTGGTCGGATGGTTGTTGAAAAAATATTCTTTAAAAAATCCACGCCTTATTGATTGGATGGTCCTTGAAAAAATATTCTTTAAAAATCCACGCCTTATTGATTGGATGGTCCTTGAAAAATATTCTTTAAAAATCCACGCCTTATTGGTCGAATGGTTGTTGAAAAATATTCTTTAAAAAATCCACGCCTTATTGGTCGGTTCGGTTGTTGAAAAATATTCTTTAAAAAATCCACGATAATAGAGCGGATGGTTCTGTAAAAATATTAAAAAATCCATATAGTAGATGGTCCTCCAAAATAATATCAATACTTATGATTAGGACGATCCTTGAAAAATCATATTCATAATCCATCTGGCAACTCTATGTATGTTATATTGTGTGTGCGAAATGTGAAAATAGCAACCCGTGCTCTATCAATTTCAATACCCAATTATAAGGTGTGGTGTAATTTTAACAACATCCCCCTCAACCGAACCCAACCCTTTTCCTTCTACCTTCTGCCATCATCATTGAGTTGCACCTGTAAATGCACTTCAACAGCAACGTCATTACGCTTCGTAAAAAATATATAATAAAATAAAAAATAATAGAAAAAAACAAAACGAAATAAATATTTTATAAAAATATACCCGGCTGGGACCAGACCTTTGTACTCACTATATTTGAAATAAATAATGCGACAGACCACCTCCTACTTCGACAACGACGACGATACAAAAGCAATGAGAACCTAGACAAATGACAGTAGTAGAAGCAAAAAATATCCTGGTATTTATTCAGAGAAGGCAAATAGGAATTCCAAAGCAAAACATAAAAGAAGTGAAATGTTCGGTTTATTTTCTCTTCTTCTACTTCTTCGCCCCGAAGCAATGAAGTTGCAAAGCATTTGTTGCATTGATATGAACGAAGCTGCACAAAAGGGGTATCCTGGTAAATATAGACGTCGACAACGACATGGACGGACACACAATGCCAAAGGAACTTTCAATTCAGGGACATTGACTGCAATTTATGTACAAATATACACAATACATACAAATATATATTTATATGTACATTAATATATAATGTGGTTGGATGTATTTATTTCTACGGCTTTGTTTGCCTGTGGTTAGATAAGAATTAAAAATTAATGAATGAATTTCTATGAAACAACATAAAAATGGAAAAATGGAAGAGAAAAAAGGCATTCAATGGTAGTGGGATGGTCGTTATACTGAAGGCTCCTTTCAATATAATTAAAATAAATGGAAGTGGAAGCCTTGTTTTTTATTTATTTTCTCTATATTAAAGTTTAAATAGAGCCACATAAATCTAAAGTAAATAATAAAAAAATTTTTAAATTAAATTGGAATATTTTGTGGAGGAATATTTGGACCAACCGACCAATAAGGAGTGGATTTTTAAAGAATATTTTTCAAGGACCATCCAATCAATAAGGCGTGGATTTTTTAAAAATATTTTTCAAGGACCATCCAATCAATAAGGCGTGGATTTTTAAAGAATATTTTTCAAGGACCATCCAATCAATAAGGCGTGGATTTTTAAAGAATATTTTTCAAGGACCATCCAATCAATAAGGCGTGGATTTTTAAAGAATATTTTTCAAGGACCATCCAATCAATAAGGCGTTGATTTTTAAAGAATATTTTTCAAGGACCATCCAATCAATAAGGCGTGGATTTTTTAAAATTTTTTTCAAGGACCATCCAATCAATAAGGCGTGGATTTTTTAAAAATATTTTTCAAGGACCATCCAATCAATAAGGCGTGGATTTTTTAAAAATATTTTTCAAGGACCATCCAATCAATAAGGCTTGGATTTTTAAAGAATATTTTTCAAGGACCATCCAATCAATAAGGCGTGGATTTTTTAAGAATATTTTTCAAGGACCATCCAATCAATAAGGCGTGGATTTTTAAAAAATATTTTTCAAGGACCATCCAATCAATAAGGCGTGGATTTTTAAAGAATATTTTTCAAGGACCATCCAATCAATAAGGCCTGGATTTTTTAAAAATATTTTTCAAGGACCATCCAATCAATAAGGCGTGGATTTTTAAAGAATATTTTTCAAGGACCATCCAATCAATAAGGCGTGGATTTTTAAAGAATATTTTTCAAGGACCAACCAATCTATAAGGCGTGGATTTTTTAAAAATATTTTTCAAGGAACATCCAATCAATAAGGCGTGGATTTTTTAAAAATATTTTTCAAGGACCATCCAATCAATAAGGCGTGGATTTTTTAAAAATATTTTTCAAGGACCATCCAATCAATAAGGCGTGGATTTTTTAAAAATATTTTTCAAGGACCATCCAATCAATAAGGCGTGGATTTTTTAAAAATATTTTTCAAGGACCATCCAATCAATAAGGCGTGGATTTTTTAAAAATATTTTTCAAGGACCATCCAATCAATAAGGCGTGGATTTTTTAAAAATATTTTTCAAGGACCATCCAATCAATAAGGCGTGGATTTTTTAAAAATATTTTTCAAGGACCATCCAATCAATAAGGCGTGGATTTTTTAAAAATATTTTTCAAGGACCATCCAATCAATAAGGCGTAGATTTTTAAAGAATATTTTTCAACAACCATCCCACCAATAAGGCGTGGATTTTTAAAGAATATTTTTCAACAACCATCCGACCAATAAGGCGTGGATTTTTAAAGAATATTTTTCAACAACCATCCGACCAATAAGGCGTAGATTTTTAAAGAATATTTTTCAAGGACTAAACGACCAATAAGGCGTGGATTTTTAAAGAATATTTTTCAACAACCATCCGACCAATAAGGCGTAGATTTTTAAAGAATATTTTTCAAGGACTAAACGACCAATAAGGCGTGGATTTTTAAAGAATATTTTTCAACAACCATCCGACCAATAAGGCGTAGATTTTTAAAGAATATTTTTTTGGAGGACCAACACAGCCTCAAGCGCCATTTTTTCCTATTACATTTTTCTAATTTATTGTTTTCCTCTTACCAAAAAAAAACTAAACTTTTTATTCATCCAAAAATGGGATAATCTATGTTCGTAAGAAGACCTCCAATGAACTTAAGACATTATTTATTAGTGTAGTTGTTGCCGTAACGCCAATATACCTACGTCGATAGCAAGGGTTATGTACACTATGGCGTATGACGTATGAGCAATATTGTCACAACGACCTTCCACCGCCTTGTGGCAATGATGATCAATAACTTATTTGTCTTGTTGCTGTTTCTTCGTTTTTTTTTCTTCTTTCTGCTTTTTTGTTTTGTTTGCATTCCTCGCCTTCCTTTGTTGTTATTTATGCAGCGTACAAATGTGTTTGATTGAAATATTATTTGATAAATTAATGTTCTTGTAATGCCAACAGCTATGACAAAAATAACGATTATGTTGTTGCCGCTGCTGACCTCCATCTACCAAAACCACCACCGGCACTACAAAAAAAAACTCCCCTCACCATATTTAGTGAGTTTTTTGTTTTTTGGCAATCCTACACTCAACTCTACAAATAGACTTCGTGAAGGTATGCAACGGTGTAAGGGTGTGTGTGAGAGGCAATAAAAGGGGAGCGAACTTATACAATTGACGAATGGGAATTTGATTAAAAGAGTTGCCATTGAGGTTCATTTAGAAGTCATGTGGAATTGTTGAAGAATATTTTTCAAAATGGATTTTTAAAGATTAAAAACCTAAAGCAGAGGTGGATTTTTTAAAGAATATTTTTGAAGAGACCTAAACCAAGAGTGGATTTTTTAAAGAATATTTTTTCAAAGACTTAGAAAAAGCGTGGATTTTTTAAAGAATATTAAGGGAGCTAAACCAAGAGCGGATTTTCTAAAGAATATTAAGGATCCTAAACCAAGATTGGATTTTTTAAAGAATATTTTTTCAAAGATTTAGAAAAGGTGTGGATTTTTTAAAGAATATTTTTTCAATGACCTAAAGCAGGCGTGGTTTTTTTAAGGAACATTTTTTCCTCCACCTAAAACAGGCGTGGATTTTTTAAAGAACATTTTTTCCTCCACCTAAAATAGGCGTGGATTTTTTTAAAGAACATTTTTTCCTCCACCTAAAACAGACATGGATTTTTTTTAAAGAACATTTTTTCATCCACCTAAAAAAGGCGTGGATTTTTTTTAAAGAACAGTTTTTCCGTGGATTTTTTAAAGAACATTTTTTCATCCACCTAAAAAAGGCGTGGATTTTTTTTAAAGAACATTTTTTCATCCACCTAAAAAAGGCGTGGATTTTTTTTAAAGAACATTTTTTCATCCACCTAAAAAAGGCGTGGATTTTTTTTAAAGAACAGTTTTTCCGTGGATTTTTTAAAGAACATTTTTTCATCCACCTAAAAAAGGCGTGGATTTTTTTTTAAAGAACATTTTTTCCGTGGATTTTTTTAAAGAACATTTTTTCCTCCACCTAAAACAGGCGTGGATTTTTTAAAGAATATTTTTGAAGGGAACTAAAACAGGCGTGGATTTTTTTAAAGAATACTTTTTTTAAAGACCTAAAAAAACCGTGGATTTTTTAGAGAATATTTTTTCAAAGACCTAAAACAGCCGTGGATTTTTTAAAGAATACTTTTTCAAAGACCTAAAACAGCCGTGGACTTGTTAAAGAATATTTTTTGAAGGCAACTAAAACAAGCGTGGATTTGTTAAAGTATATTCTTCCCCAATGAATGGCAACTCTAAAAAAAGGGAGCCGTATATGGGTGCGTATGAATGTTTGCACACACACACCCAACCATACGGTTTTGGTGTTGCCTTTAACTTCCTTTCTTTTTTGTATTGTATTGTCGCATATTATTTGGTTAGGCAATAGAATAAAGGCGACAGCAGACATACAAAAAAATATACAACTCCTTTACACGCTCACCCAACCACCCACACAAACAGACATACATGTATGTCTGTTAGTTTGTATGTAATCGTAGTAGTAACAGTAAATACCAGGGTACTTGTCGTCGTCGTCGTTGGCCTGTGCGTGCTTCCAAGTTGTTCGTTTGTTGTTTGCATGTACGGTTATTTTCGTTGCTGTTGTTGTTGCTCTCTCGACGAGAGAGAGTGAGTGAGTGAGGGGGGGATTTTTTTTGGGTGCTTGCTGCTATTTGGGGATGATAATAATGATGATGGGGTGGTGACATGCTTTTCAAAGTAATGGAGCCTGGTGTAGACATTTCAAATATGTACTATGCCAAAGCGGAGAGAGAGCGAGGAAAGTGGAAAATGAATGAATAAAAAAATTGAAAGAAAAGATAAAATAAAAAAAACGGAAAAATTATTAAAATAAAAAAATCTATGGCTTACCAATTTTTTGTTTGTTGGGAATTACATTGACCACCATAAAATAAAAACTATCTTGGGGCGTAGCACTATTTGCTCGACTAGAAATCCATAGACATTACAAAACCCATGGTAAATTATTGACCATTTGGATTTCACTTAAAGGAAAATGCCATGATTTATTTTTTATGTTACGAAAACCATAAAGAGGGGTTTGAACTGAATTTTCTTTCTTTTACGTTATTTTCTTATTCCTCTTCTTCTTTGGCTTTTTTAAAAATTTTTTATATTTTTTCTTCTTTTCTTTGGGGGGTTTAACTCTGCACTTCTTTAATTTTCATTTATTTTTTCATAATTTTTTCACACACACACACACACTGGACACAAATCGACATGAATGCTAGTGGCTGACTGTCAGATTGGCTATTTTTCTTCTTCTTTCTTTCTTTATGATTACATTTGGCATAAACAATTGTTTCGCAATAGCATACAATTTATGTATTATTACAACACTACTAGACTAAATTCTTTCACTTGTTTTTTTCTCCTCCTATTCTTCTTGTAGTTGTTGTTGCTTTGCTTTTTTATTGTATTTTTGTATGGTTAAAATAGAAGCAAAGGAACTTCCGACCAGACACGTTTCGATTTTTTGTTCACAAAACACGTATTTGCACGACAGCGGCCAAAAGGAAACTATTGTCAAACAAAAAACGAAATGTCACACACAGGCTGTGCAATACCAAACACAGGCACACACACTAGGCTCTCCAAAACAACAAGAGCCGCACACACACAGTGAGAGAGACAGGGCGCCACCTACAACGTTAATGGAGAAGCCAGAGAGAGAGTAACAACTGTTTAATCTAGTTTAAATGAAATAACCGTACACCAGAGTAGTCGACTAGAGAGAGAGAGCGAGCGCCAAAGTTATCATTGTAATGGCATGTGCTTTATATTTCAATGTGGGAGGCCGAGAGAGAGCGAGCAAGACCGTGTATGTAGAGAAAATAATTATATCACTGAAGCTTTATACCTCTGTGTGTTATGTTTCTTGTGACAGCCAGGTACTGTTATTGTTGTTGTTGCTGTCTCACTGGGTTTTCATTACCATCATCATCACCAAGCAAAGGAATGTGTAATGATATATTGTTGTTGGTATTGTTTTGCTGCAAAAGTGTTTTTTATACCATTGTTCTTGTTGTTCAAAGGGGGGAGGGAGTGTTGTTGCTATTCTTACTCAGCTGGCTGACTGGTCTCATTAGACTTCAAAAAGCCTTTGGTGCTGCTTCTTCTTGTTTTTTATTATATTGTTGGCTTTGTTTTGGTTTTATTTTCTTTTACATTCACAATAATGCTAACTGAGTGACTGGCTGGCCTAACTGATGATGTTAGTTAGTGTTTGTTGTTGTTGTTGCTATTAATGGTGTTGAGAGCAACAGAGATATAGAGAGAAAGAGTAAAGAATAATCGATTTTTCAAACGAAATAAACGGTAATGGGGCAGTGGTTTTCTTTTTTTCTTTCTTTACTTAATATGCAATTAATAATTTATTTATTTAAGTATTACACTTAGTTTAGGACGGTTTGGTTTTTTTATATTTCGCTTTTTAATATTATTATATATTAAATTTTTAATTTAAACTTTTTTTATTTTATATAATAAAAAATTCCACTGAAAATATTTCAAATATTTTTTTTTCTTTTTTGCACTACGTATTTAATGTGTGTTTGTGTGTGTGTTTTTTTTTTCTTGATGGGGAAACGAACCAGCACGACGAAAACTTAGAATTATACTGAACATATGTAACGCGAGTATTCCTTTAACGCAACAACTTTGGTTAATGAAGAGCTTTTTTTGTAGTTTATTTGCAGCTTTCTCTTTATTAGCTAGTGTAGAGTTTTTTCTATTGTTGTTGTTCTTGTTCCTTTTATCTACTTTCTATGGTAAATGGAATGGAGTTTTTGTTCCCTAAAGCCGTTTGTTTCAAAACTACTTGACAATGACATGTTTAGAAGTTGTTATTGTCTTTTTCGCGTCTTCTCCATTGTAAAGCATGACAATAGTAAATATCATGCATGGAAAGTAATCCAGACGAGTGTGTACCAGTTGATTCGTTTTTAAAAGGCTCTATTACCGCTAAAAAATTAAATGATTTATTAAATTTTATACAACATTTTAAATTGGATGCCTTTTAAATTTAAATATTTTCGAGAAAAGAGGAAAACTGGGTTACGAAGTCCGTGTATTTAAAAAAATAATTTATTAAATTATACAGAAAATTTAATATTGGGCGCTATATTTCATATTAATTAATTACAAATTCAAAATTTTCGAAAATAACCGGGAAAACAAGGGACTATGAAAGAGTAGCAAAAAAATGGAAGGCACCTGTTGGTGTTATGAAATTTTACTAATTTAAATTTATCAAAAATTACCAAGTAAAAATACTGTCTTAAAATAAAAGACACGTGTATAGTCATTTCAAAAGTTTACGTCGGGAGTTAACCTAAAAAAGAAAATTTAATATTGGGCGCCACATTTCATAGTTGATTACACTGTGCAGAAAAATATGGGTTTAAGAGACTCTATTACCACTTAAAAATATATATTAAATGATATATAGATACATTAATATTGGGCGCAATATTTTAAATTTAACATTTTTCGAAAAAAAAGGAAAAAACAACTGATTATATAAGCGGGGGTTAAAAATGAAAGACACGTGTATCTTCAAAAAAAAAAAAACTACCAGGGAATAAGTGGCAAATGTGATACTTGAATCGGCGTTTCGAAAGTTTACATCGGGGAGGTAACCTGAAAAGAAAATTTAAAATTGGGCGCCACATTTCATTTTTTACAATGTGTAAAAAATGGTTCAGAGTTTTTTTAATACGTTTTGTAATGTGGTATTATTTAAATCGACCGGGCCTCATCGTTTTCGGCGGAACATGGATAAAGTTGAAAATGAAATAAAAAAACTTAGCAAAAGTCACGTCCAGTTGTCTTTCAATATTTATATGTAGCCCATGTACCCGGAATCTTTACTAAAACACCTGGCCACTATGAAAGAGAAATATGAAAGGATCCGTCATCATATGCAAGGGTAGTCCAAAGAGACAAGAAAAAAATACAAAAAAAAACCCATGGTGTGGAGAGAACAGATCAAAACAAGGTTCGAAAAAAGAAACGTTGAACATTTTTTTCTCTGAATGTAAAATTACATCAACTTCAAGGGGATATGCGGCTAAAACCTTCAAAATAGTGGAAATGATACCGTGACCCATATTATTGGTTGGAGGTGTTTAAGGTCAATATTTCGATCTGTATAGGAAATTTTCTCCAATTTAACTACAGTCATTTCTGAAAATGTGGCTAAAACTTCTAAAATTGTAACGATTCAATTGTCCACCGAATTGCTGGGGCAAGCTGCCGGTGGCCAGAGTCCGTCACAGCACTGGTGTGGTCTTTAGGCGTAGCGGCTTAGGACAACTTACTGCCGCCCACTGCAGAGAAACCGTTCCTTGGACGACTGGGGCCTGGGGAGACCTGGTGTTCTAGTGGCTTACGACAACTCACTAGAGGTACGTCGAACGTCCTATATGTGGCTTCTCCATGAACGGTGGCAATATCAAAACACCAATTGTTTCGTGTGTGGGGTCGGTGGTTTCAGTGGCCAAGGGAAGCTCACTCTACAATCAGTCTTCTTCACTTCTTGTCTATTACTTGACTCACCTGTTGAAAGGTCTTAGGGTATTTTATCGTCTGGTCCTTGTGATGATAGCTCTTCTCTCACGACTGTCCCAGCAGTATTCGTCGTTCGCCCTTTTATAGGACCGTCGTCACAACTTTCTGGATCACGCTGTTGTTGTGCGTTAACCCTTGTCGACGTATTGCAGTCTCGACGCACGCGCGTTGTTTTTTGTTACCGATGACTCGTGCGAATACCTTGACGTGCGTTATTGTTGCTAGTTGTTTACCAACAAGCAACGCATCAGAACCCCTTACCGTGTGTTTTGTTGCTAGTTGCTTACAACCAAGTAACACATCGGAACCCCTTACCGTCTGTTTTGTTGCTTGTTAATTACAACTCAGCAAACGAGTCAACGCTCTTTGACGTGCATTTTGTTTCTGGATGTTTACATATTGAACGGTAGGTTGTTTTGACGCCTAAATCGTAACCAACTTCGCACGGAATTCGAAACAACTTGTTGTGAGAATTCAGATTTTTTTATTAATTCCTTAAATTACATTCAAATATTTATTAAATTGACCGCCAATAAGCGATATATCTATATACAAGAGTACTCGGGTGTAGCCGGAAACGAGCCTGCGAATACCGACATCACAAAATAAAGGGGATATGCCAAAATATGGACATATATGGAAAATTGTCTGTAAATGTGTTTTTCGCCCTCATAGCACCTGAAGGGCCAAACTCCGTTTGAAGTCTGTGTCTAAATCTTCAAAATATAGAAATTAGTTCGGTACAGTTAAATGGACCCTATCGATGTATTCTCCCGAGATGTTAAGTCCCCTCCGAAACTGGGTTTGCCAAATTACAGCCACTTCGATTGTAAAATGCAGCGAAAACATTCAAAATAAGACAGGATCCTCATAAGGGAGCTATGCCAAAATATGTTCTGTAAAGATTTTTTTGCCCTTCACAAAACAGAAATGTTTAATTACAGCCACTTTGATTGGAAAATACACCTAAAACCTTAAAAATACATTAATTGGGACTGAAACATTGTATGGGGTTTATGTCAGAATAAATATTTTATACTTTATTTAAATTAAGGAATTTCTTACCAAGTTTAATTCATGTCAGTTCTTTAAATACATTATACACGTAACACGTCTTCGTCACATTAGTCTGATCATTTTAGCCGCCAAAACCACAATCATTACATATGAAACACACTATTATCGATATTAAAGAACACTATTATCGATGCACTGCATTATCGACAATTGAACATAACGGATTTTACATACTGTAGCTGTGTTCCCAAACCTACAATATAGTACTATATTGTACTAGTTTTGCAATTTTTGCTAGAAAAGCGTTTCCTTACACCGAAAAGTAGGAAAAATTGAAGTTAAATTTAAGAGAGTTAAAACCAAAATTGCGTTCTCTTCTCCTATTTTCTGCAAGATCAATTTGGCCTAGCACGAAATAGTAAATGTAGTAAATTATGAATTTGACATTTGATTACCAGAGATATACAGTCCGAAATAAAAAGCATATGAAAGTTAGCGCTTCAACAAAAGGGACACACGCACAGACACACACATTTGCTTGAAAAAAAAAACAAATAAGAAATTTAAAAATTGACAAACAGATTTTTTTCTCTTTTGGAGGATAGCGAAGATGAATGGCTGGTAGAAGTTTCAGATGAAGATACTATAGACTGAAGACTTGGGTTGGGTTGGTTAATCGTACTAACCAATGTGTGTACATTGGTCCAAAGTCAAGTTTAGGGGCTCCACTCGTGTGAATAAATGAGAATGTCCCAGCTCAAAAGGCATATAAAAGCCACGAATCCGATGGAAATATCAAGTAGAAAGCAACATTTTGGAACGTGGTCTTTCCAATTGGTAAGTTATGTCAAATGAACATAACAACGTGTATGTTTCATATTTGACATAAGAAGCCACTACCTACATAGTTGTTTTTTTTTCTTATTACCTAATGTTGTCATACCTTGTGTTATTGTACTATGGCCAAACCACAAAATGAATTCGATTGACTTGGGCAAAGTGAACTTGTTGAACTCAATCAATCAAATAAACACATGAAATGAAAATCGTTCCAATGGTTCATTTCATAGAGTCATTCCTTTGAACTCGTTAGTTCATTCCACAGAGCGACACAGTAATCGGTCGGCCATCTCTGTCTCATGCAATTTCCATCACACCTCATTCGTAAATATTTCCCAGTACGCTTTAAGTTCCTTCTTTATTGGTCATTCTTTCATTTCTCTTCCTAGTTGTCAGTTGGAACGTTTTTAATTGGGGATTGGTGTGAAAGGCAAGCAAAGACGGAGAATAGAACCAGTCTATAGGCAAAAACTCATAGCAAAAAAAGAAAGCAGCCATCAATAAAAACAGCAAAAAAGTCAAATTTCCACAAAAGAAAGACAGAAAACAGGAAAAAATATGTTTAAACTTGTCCAAAAGCAAAGGAAACAAAGCAATGTTCTTCTTGATTAACTCGTTTGCAAGGTGTAACATAACGCGGCCAGTATTACAACAAAGTTTTCAATTTCAGTTTTCTTTCGACTAATAGAAAGAAGAAAAAAAACAAAGTGAAAAGTGAGGTGATTGATTTGCTGGTGACGGAAAAAAGGCAAGGAAAAGCGAAAAAACAGAAACAATTTTTTATTGCATGAGCAAATCCAGCAGCAACAACAACATTTGTAGTGGCAAAAAGGCAACAACAACACCAGCAGCAGCAATAATAGTTCCCGTCCAAAAACGAAAGACGGACGGACGGACGTATGTAACAAAACAATTGTGGTGTAGTGTTGTTGTTTTTGTTGGTGTGGAGAGTGTGTCGGTGTGTGTGCGTTTGCTTTTGAATGTAAGGTGAAGACGACGAAGAAAAAGCAACACTAAACGACATCCAGAATTAAACCAAAAACCATACCATCATCATCGCCATCATTGTCTCGTCGCCGTCGTTGTCTCAGCCATCGTCCATTGTGCGGTGGACAGACGGACAGACCGACCGAAAGTGCTAAGTAGGGCTTAAACGGCTTTCACAACACAAGAAAATGTGTTGTGTGGACAACACAACACTGAAACTGGACGACACGACGGACGAAGAAGATCGAGCCAAATATTATAGAACCCGCCGTCATCACAGCAGCAATAGTTCCGCAACAGCAATACAACAACAACAATGTTGTTATGTACTGCACACAGAACAGCAGCAAGAGCCGCAACAGCAGCAACATTCACAACAGCAGCAGCAACACCATCAGTATATTCCAGCCTCAACGGCCCGTACATTTAATAGCAAATATCGTCGAAAATATCTTCTGCTGCTGATATGCGTCCTATTCCACATCTGTTCGAGCAGTTTGGCCCGTGTCACAGCCTATAATTGTACCGCCGCAGGGGGTTGTCAAAATAATGGTAGCTGTCGTGATGGCCAGTGTATCTGTGCCGATGGCTGGCAAGGTCCAGAATGCCAATTTTGCGGTGGTAAAGTAAGGTAGGTGGGATGGTATTGAATTAACTTAAAATTTTAGTATCTTCTTGTTGTTCTTCTTCTTTTTCTATTTTAGGTAAAAAAGGGTGATAATTTTGAAACGAAAAAATTGATAAATGAAATCTTTTTTATGATTCATGCTACTTAAAACAAATTATTAGAGAATGAGAGGCGAAGGGATTGACGAACTGACTAACTAATCTAAAATAGGTTAGAACGTTAACTACGCACACACGCACATCCATATGCGGTTCGTTGGTTGGTCGATTGTTTGGTCTTCTTAATTGTTTACCAATAATTATTAGAGAGCTGTCGGAGGGAAATTTGTTTTCTTTTCATTGATGATGATGATGAGAACGATTTATTGATTGATGTTGAACTAGATTTTGTGGTACTTCGTCAGTGGTTTGAGTTAACGTTTTCTAATTGAAAACAGTAGCTGAAAATATTAGAAATGTAAACTCCATGACTACTATTCGTAATATATTCTTTTGATGGACTTAAACATGGGTACTTTCCCGACAGCTACAATACGTCTTCATCTCGGTCAAGAATTGCCAACTCAGCTAACACATTGTTTTCAGTATAATTCCAGTCAAGGGTAATATTCTGACCATTTCTTATGATCAAAAATATTACTCGTCGTAAAAATTGGGCTCCATGGTTCCTTTCACCGCCATGGTTCTTTTTAAATGACTATCGAAGTACTTCCGTGTAACACTCTGGTACAGAGTATAATCAGGCTTTCAATGCTTTTCAAATTGCTTATAAAGGCTTTCATATACCTCGTTTTTTAAAAGAATCTCTTCAGTCTCTCTTAAAAAATGATCAGCGTCTTGTAGAGTGTGAGTTTGGTCTGGCGAGAGGTGGCCTTGTTTCTTAACCGCTTACTAAGACCATAGTAGCATCTGTCTGTTGGCCAACGCTATTCTCCTCCGAATTTCAAACCTGATTATGTCATTAGCTTTATTTATGGCGGTAACAAGGCATATAAATCTTTGACTACATCGAAGCTGTAGTTCTCAAGTTCCACAGTTTATCTGAGTCTACTGGACGTCTTGCTCGTTGATACCATCTGCTTGGTTCAAAGGTACCGGTAAGGTAAAATTACCGGCGTAGGAAAGTAACATGTGCTTTTTGGTGTGCAGATCTTTTCCAGCTGGATGTTAAAAAGATTACATGATAAACTGTCACTTTGTCCGAATCCTCGTTCGGCATTGAAGGGAGAGGTCCTTTCCGACTTTAACTGCTGATCTTGTGCCTCGCTCAAAGTTATACTACATAGCCGTATTAATTTTGCAGGAATGCCGAACACAGACATGGCTTTAAAAACTTCTGAGCGGATTATGCTGTTGAATGCGGCTTTAAAGTCGACGAATAGGTGTAATGTGTCTAAGTATTTGGTGCAGAGTGAAAATCTGGACAATGGTGGATTTGCCAGGCCTGAAGCCGCATTGGTATGGTCCAATAATGCATTGGCTTCGGTCATCCAAACACCGCGCTGGATAGCACTTTAAATGCGATGAGGAGGAGACTTAATCCTCTATAGTTGCCACATATCTTGTCTTGTCTCCTTTTTTTGTGCACGAGACACAAAACTTTAACATTTCGCTTCTATCAATGAGGAATCCTCTAGCAGAGTCATTGCTAGGTGTTTCGAGCTCTCAGGACATTACTATAGTTTGTCCATCGTTCCTTCCGTATTCCGTATTCATCCTGGTTAATTTTGAGAAACCCGTCGATTTCGTGGAGCCCGATCAGCGTACATTCATGAATTATAATAAAGCCAATTGGCACGGCAAAATTTATTGAGGCCTTCTTAAGTTCTATGCCGCCCCTCGCATGTTCCAGAAAGGGCGAGAAAATATTCCGTGAAATTATTCTAAAAGCGTCAAAACGCTTCATTTCTGTGGCATGTTATCGGCCGTGTAATCCCAACCATCACAGTGATGGATGATCCACCTCCGCCATATATCCGTCAGGAGTTCAGGCGCTATCGTCCATTCAATTGGACGTTAAATGATCGTCGATAGCGAACGCGATGAAATCTATGCATCAACAGAGGGTCTGACTATTTTTAGTAAAGCTATCGAAGCTATAGATATGGATATTTGTAGACGTGCTATCTCATCTATTTCAAACACTATTTTCTTACGGGCTATCTGTATTATAAATGTAGATTCCAAAATCAGTTTTTGAAGTGAAGTTTTATCAGTGCTCTCTTTGAAATTTTCAAGGAATTATTTGAAGTTCTATCAGAGCCACGAAATTGGATTTTTGAAGGCCTTGGAATTTTAATTTGATTTGGAAGGTTATACGATCTGCGAATATTTGTTGACGATTTTATTTATCGTATTTTTCAAGAAATTAGTCTGAATTTTTGAACGAAATTTTTATATTGCTATCTGAGTTATAAGAGTGGACTGTTTCTTTGCTAAAAGTGTGGATTTTAATGGCTATTTTGTGGATTATCTGAGCAAAAAAAACTAAAATATAATTCTTCACAATTCGAACAAACCAAAAACTAACACCTTGACCATAAATTGTAGTCATGAACTTTTGTCTACACCAACATTTTTTTGTTGGAAACAAACAGAGCGTATCGCACAAAATACCGATTATTCAATACCACATCATCATGAGGTTCAATTCCAAACCAAAAAAGGTTTGTTAAAATTTGAAGGTTAAAAAACACAGAAGTACATGGTAATGGCACCAGGGATTATTTCGTATTTCTTTTCACACATCATTTCCATTTCGAGTCAACCAAAAAATAACAAACAGAGACATGTAATGGAAACCAGAGAGAAAAAAACTTAATCAGGTGTACAAATTATGTATGACTGAGAAGAAGAAGAAAAAAGTGCAAAAATAGTTTTGAGATGACCTTTTTTCGCTGATAACAGAATCTACACAAAAATTGTCGATTAGTGGCATAATAAAAAAAAATAATTTGCAAACTTTGTAAATTACATGTGAATGTTTCAAGGCGGATTAGGGTTATAAGCAATGATTTGTTATTTATAAATCATTATGTAAGAATTTTGAATTTTTATAAAGCTATAGGCGTGGATTTTTAAAAGACAATTTTTCCACGGATAACTCAGCTATAGGTGAGGATTTTTAAAAGACAATTTTTCCACGGAAAATTTTTCTATAGGCGTGAATTTTTAAAAGACAATTATTGCAGGAAGATCTCAGCTATAGGCGTGGATTTTTAAAAGACAATTTTTCCATGGATATCTCAGCTATAGGCGTGGATTTTTAAAAGACAATTTTTCCATGGATATCTCAGCTATAGGCGTGGATTTTTAAAAGACAATTTTTCCATGGATATCTCAGCTATAGGCGTGGATTTTTAAAAGACAATTTTTCCATGGATATCTCAGCTATAGGCGTGGATTTTTAAAAGACAATTTTTCCATGGATATCTCAGCTATAGGCGTGGATTTTTAAAAGACAATTTTTCCATGGATATCTCAGCTATAGGCGTGGATTTTTAAAAGACAATTTTTTTCAAGGGTCACCACAAGGCGTGGATTTTTAAAAGACAGTTTTTTCAAGGGTCACCTCAAGGCGAGGATTTTTTAAAGACTATTTTTTCGAGGGTCACCACAAGGCGTGGATTTTTAAAAGACAATTTTCCACGGATAACTCAGCTATAGGCGTGGATTTTTAAAAGAAAATTTTTTTTCCAGCTATAGGCGTATTTTTAAAAGACAATTTTTCCATGGCTATAGGCGTGGATTTTTAAAAGACAATTTTTCCACGGATATCTCAGCTTTATGCGTGGATTTTTAAAATACATTTTTTCTAGGGATATCTCAGATATATGCGTGGATTTTTAAAAGACAATTTTTCCACGGATATCTCAGCTATATGCGTGGATTTTTAAAAGACAATTTTTGGAGGACTTTGTGTTTGTATTTTTTATTTTTGAAGTGCTATACAATGTGATATTTTTTTATCTTTCCAACCGTTTTTAAATCCATAATTTATTACGTTTATCTTAATATTTTACAATGCCTTTGTTTATATTAATTATTTATCTTACTCATATACATATATATTAATTTTTTGTATTTGCTTCTAGACTACATCATCCCAGTGGTGTCATACACGATGGCTGGGGTAATTATTCCGTCAGTGTTAAATGCAGTTGGCTGATCGATGCCAGACCCCAGCATACAACAAATCATACACATGGTGGCAAACAAGTGTCGTCGCTGTCATCGCCACCGCCCACCATTCGTATGCATTTGCGAGAATTTGCAACGGAATGTGGCTGGGACCATTTGTATATATACGATGGCGATAGTGTTGATTCTTCGCTATTGGCAGTTTTTAGGTAAGTGAACTGAAATATATTTATTCAGATAATGATATTAATGTTATCTTGTTCTTCTTCTTCTATTTTGCTGTTTACAGTGGCCTCATGTATCGTGGCAATTTCTCCATACGTAGTGTACCCCAAGTTATAGCACGTTCAGGTGCCGCATTATTGCATTTCTTTAGCGATGATGCCTATAATATGTCTGGCTTTAATTTATCATATCGCATGAATGCCTGTCCCAGTGATTCGGAAGATGTTGAATGTTCAGGTCATGGCATGTGCAGTAATGGTTATTGTATATGTGATCCGTTGTATAGTGGTGATGCATGTAATATTGCCGCATGTCCGAATAATTGTTATGAGAAAGAGGGTCATGGTGTGTGTAATATAGAAAAGGAGAGGTGAGTATATAACGATTTTTTCGGGGGATATCTTCACTATAGGCGTGGATTATTAAATGACAATTTTTCGAGGGATATCTTCACTATAGCCGTGGATTTTTAAATGACAATTTTTCGAGGGATATCTTCATTACAGGCGTGGATTTTTAATAGAAAATTTTTCGAGGGAAATCTCCACTACAGGCGTGGATTTTTAAAAGACAATTTTTCGAGGGATATCTCCACTACAGGCGTGGATTTTTAATAGACAATTTTTCGAGAGATATCTCCACTACAGGCGTGGATTTTTAATAGACAATTTTTCGGCGTGGATTTTTAAAAGACAATTTTTCGAGGGAAATCTCCACTACAGGCGTGGATTTTTAAAAGACAATTTTTCGAGGGATATCTCCACTACAGGCATATCGACTATAGGATTGCATTTTTAAAGGACAAATTTTCGAGGGATATCTCTACTACAGGCGTGGATTTTTAAAAGACAATTTTTCGAGGGACATATCGACTATAGGATTGCATTTTTAAAAGACAATTTTTCGAGGGATATCTCTACTATAGGCGTGGATTTTTAAAAGACAATTTTTCGAGAGAAATATCGACTATAGGATTAGATTCTTAAAATACTCTTTTTTGAGGGACATATCGACTATAGGATTGGATTTTTAAAATACTCTCTTTCGGGGGACATATCGACTATAGGCGTGGATTTTGAACCATTTTTCGAGGGACATATTGACTATAGGCGTGGATTTTTAATATACCAGTTTTCGAGACATATCTTGACTATATGCGTGGATAGGCGCTTATTTTTAATATACCAGTTTTCGAGACATATCTTGACTATATGCGTGGATAGGCGTCGATTTTTAAAGAACCATTTTTCGAGGTATTTTTGAGCGATAGTCGTGGATTTTTAATAGACATTTTTGGAGGTATTTTTGAGCGATAGGCGTAGATTTTAAAATATTTTCTCTATAGTATTATTTTTTTATTAAAGCCTTTTCTTTTTCTATTTCCGTCCATATTCTAGGTGCATTTGTAAGAAAGAGTATGGCGGCAACGATTGCGGTCAGCTGCGATCCCATGGCATATGGGCAAGCGTAAATGCCCAACTTCCACCCAATGGTACAGCTTCACATGCCGCAGCCGTTTGGCATGATACAATGTATATAATATCCGGCGAATCGTACGGTCGTGGTCGTCTAATGACTGCCTACGATTTCAATAGAGAGATTTGGGAGGCGGTACATCCGGCCAAGGGCACTATGATACCGGCCCAACGTTATGGCATGTCCACTGTGGTACATGGTGATAAAATCTATATGTATGGCGGAGTGGTCAAAGGCACCGGAATTACCAATGAATTGTGGGCCTTTGATATGTCGGCCAAAACATGGGAAAATATTACCGTAATAACAGATGAAGCCTGTCCCGGCCCCACAGCGTACTCAATGTGTGGCCCCTTACATGTGACAGGGCATTCAGCCACCTTGGTGCCTAGTTATGGTGATAAACATGGTCATCGTTATATGATCGTAATATTTGGTCGTTCGCCACAATATGGCTATTTGAATACGGTACAGGAGTACAATTTCAATACCCGCGAATGGAAAATTATCGAAACATCAGGTTATGTAGTGAAGGGTGGTTTCAGCCACAGTGCTGCCTATGATCCGCTGACGGAGAAAGTATATGTTTATGGTGGTATTGTTTCCGAATCGGAGGCCAATCAATATATAACACCACGTTTGTATGCCTATTCACCGTCATCGCGTATATGGACCCTACTGTCGTCGGCACCCAGTGCTCGTCTGCTGCATACAGCGAATTTTGTAAACGAAGGTTTGATGATGGTGTTCGGTGGTAACACACACAACGATACGGCTGAGAGTTATGGAGCCAAGTGTTACAGTCAGGATCTGTTGGTCTATGATGTCATCTGTGATTCGTGGCATAAACAAACCATACCAGCACATTTACAGGCCGATTTGGCGAGGTAAGGCTAAATAGATTTTTTTTTTAATTTCCATTTTTTAATAACCCATATTTTTATCCCCCTGCCCCCTTTTAGATTTGGACACAGTTCAGTGGTTTTCGATGGCAGTCTCTACATTTATGGCGGCTTCAATGGCCAACTTTTGAATGACATGTTACGCTTCACACCCGGCCACTGTGAAATCCACACAAAAGAGGAGAAGTGCAGCAGTGCCCGTCCGGGCGTCAAATGTATCTGGGATGTCCAAATGAGCAAGTGCTTGCAAATTAATCATGTCCAGAAATCGGCTATATTCGGCCGGGAACAATACGACTATGTGGCCTGCCCCTCAAAAGGTCGCTTCGCCATGACCTCACAACTGTTGTTAGACGTCGCCCGTTGCCAGGAACTTAACAATTGCCAATCGTGCGTCTCGAATTCCTATGGCTGTACCTATTGCGGCAATGGCGTCTGCAGCAAGGAACGCTGCCGCGAAACCACTCCCATGACCGCCGTCTTCTATGAAACCTCAAAGGAACATCAACAACAGCAGAGCCAGCAATCGAAATCCCAGTTTGTGGTGGCCACCCCTGCACCGCCCCTTAATATCAAACACTTGGACAATTGTCCAAAATCGGAAGATTTTCGCTCTGCGGCCATTTGTGAACAGCTGCACACCTGCCATGCCTGCGCGGCCAACAGCAACTGTATGTGGGAAGCCGAGCACAATCGCTGTCGTCATTGGGCAAATGGTGTGGGACCGCTGGGCAATCGTACCGTGGACGACATCATCTGTCCGCCCTCGTGTGCCTCCCTCACCAATTGCCACAATTGCACGGAAAACGACTGTATTTGGTGTCAGAACGAGTTGCGTTGCGTCGACCGAAATTCGTACACGGCCAGTTTTCCCTATGGCCAGTGCCGAGAGTGGACCACGCATGTTTACAAGTGTCGCAGTGCTCCGACAACAGCGCTGACGGCGCTGAGCAGCAACAGCACAGCCACCTATATATCGACGGCTCAATGCGGTTTCTACAACAGTTGTTCCCAGTGTTTGGATGATCCGGCCTGTGGTTGGTGTGACGATGGCACCAACACGGGCCTGGGCAAATGCATAGAAGGTGGTGCTCTGATGGCCCACGAACCGGAACAATGTCCTGCTGGCCAGTGGTACTTCACCTCTTGCCCGCTCTGTAACTGCAATGGCCATTCGAAGTGTGAAAAGGGCTCCAGCCAATGCATCCAACCCTGCTCGGATCTCACTTATGGCCAGCACTGTGAAAAATGTACCCGTGGTTATTGGGGAAATCCCATCAATGGTGGCCAGTGTCAGAGATGTGAATGCAACAAACAGGGGGACCTATGTAACCCGGACAATGGCAAATGTTTTTGCAACACCAAAGGCATTGTGGGCGATCACTGTGAGAAGTGCGATTCGCAGAATCATTATCACGGTGATCCCATTGCCTCGACCTGTTTCTATGAACTAACCATTGATTATCAGTTTACATTTAATCTGTCTAAAAAAGAGGATCGTCACTTTCAGAAGATCAATTTTCGTAATTCACCCGTCAAGCCGGAGATTGATGCCGATTTCACAATAACCTGTAGTGTACCGGCCAAGATGAATATTACGGTGAAGAGGGCGGGAGCGCCCATTAATGAAATATTTTCGGGCATAAATTGTTCGACGTTTCGTCATCGTTTCCCCAAGACGGAATTTAATTTTGGCCATTCACCCGAAGACAATAGTTCGTTGACGACCTTTTATGTTTCTGTGTATGACTTCCAGCCACCCATATGGATACAGATAGCGTTTTCACAATATCCGAAATTGAATTTACAACAATTCTTTATAACATTTTCCACATGTTTCCTATTGCTGCTACTGATGGCTGCCATTTTGTGGAAAATTAAACAGAAATATGATATGTTTAGGAGGCGGCAGCGGTTGTTTGTTGAAATGGAACAGATGGCGAGTCGACCGTTTTCACAGGTGAGGGGACATTTTAAAAAACTGTTTTTGTGATTTTTGTAAGGTGTGGATTTTTTTTTAAATATTTATTTTTAATTTTTATTAGACGTATTTTTTTTTTTTTATATTTTTATTATTTGACGAAATTTGGAGCGTAATTTAGTTCTGGAAAAATCGGAAAATTTAGATTTAGATATAGCTCCCATATATATATTTTCGTCCGATTTAATGTAAATGGTGCACCAAAGTCCCTATATAACTTTCGATTTGCACGAAATTTGGCACAGCGTAATGAATTAGGTCTAGAATGATGTGTGTTAAGTTTCGTGAAAATCGGTTCAGATTTAGATATAGCTCCCATATATATTTTGGTCCGATTTAATGTAAATGGTGCACCAAAGTCCCTATATATCTTTCGATTTGCACGAAATTTGGAACAGCGTATTGAATTAGGTCCAGAATGATGTGCGTTAAGTTTCGTGAAAATCGGTGGAGATTAAGATATAGCTCCCATATATATTTTCGTCCGATTTAAGGTAAATGGTGCACCAAAGTCCCTATATGTCTTTCGATTTGCACGAAATTTGGCATAGCGTAATGAATTAGGCCTAGCATGATGTGTGTTAAGTTTCCTGAAAAATTAGTATCGGTTTCAGAATGTCATGTTTATGGATCCAATTTCATTTTACTGGTCATTTAAAAATGCCACGTCTGTTAGGTTCACCTGTTGAATATACCCAAAGTGGCGAAGGGTATCCTATAGTCGGTCCCGTCCGACTTTACTGCTTTCCTTACTGGTTTAAAAAATAATTTTTATAAAATTGTGAAGGCGTGGATTTAAAAAAATAATTTTTATAATTTTTTTTTATTAATTTTTATATTTTTTGTTTAATTAATTTTTAAATTTATTCCACTTTTAGGTGCTAGTGGAAATTGAAAGCCGGGAAAATATTGACCTATCCCTGACCATGGAGGGTATTGCCAATATGAGTAAAAAACGTAAAAAGGTATTCAAAAATTGATAAAATCAAAAACATAAAACCTAAGCTAATTATTTTGTGTTTTTAATTTAGGATTGTCCGAGCCCCATAGCCTTAGAACCTTGCAGTGGAAATCGTGCTGCGGTATTGTCACTTCTAGTCCGTTTACCCACAGGTAAGACAAAAGAATTTAATTGATTCTATTTCCCTTTTTAATTAAAATATCGTTTTTAGGTGGTCTCCAACATGCACCACCTGGTCAATCAGCTGGCCTGGCTGTGGCCAGTGCATTAGTAACACTTGGCAATCCTAGACGTCCATCAATCGATCATACAAAAGAGCCAAAATCTAAGCGTAAACAAAGTCAGCACCCTGATAGTTGTACATAATAATAATAAAAATAAAAACAAACACAAGCAAACGATGAAGATGTTGAAGGTGATTTAGGTGTGAACATAAATTAGGGCGTATACATAAATGTATGTGTTTATTTTTTTAAATAAGAAAACAACAACAAAAGCAGTTTTTATTATAATTATTTTTTTTAATTTATAATTATTATGATCATGATGATTTTATTTATTTAGACTATAAATTGTAACTTATTTTTGTTAATACTATCTACTGAATAATTATATAATGATAATGATAAATAATAATAATACTTGTACTAAAGAAGACATTATGTATTAAGGTGATACCGACAAACAACAGCAACAAAAAAGCAAATTCCCAGAAGAAAACGAAATAAAAAAACATTTTTTGTCATATTTAAAAAATATACAAAACAAACAAAAAAATTTAAAAAAAGAAGTGAAACAAAAGACAGAACAAAAAACAACAACAACATATACAGTTACAAAACAAAATAAATTCATAATTATTATTATTACTTTGAGATTAAGACACACCATTAATAAATTATAATTATTATTATTACTATATATATTTAAATTAAAACAACAACAACAACAAAAAGAAGATGAAGAAATGCATAGAATGTAAATCCTTAAATGAACAGAAATGCAAACAAAAGCAAAACAAAAAATTATAAACAAATAAACTTAAAATGATTCCAAAACAAAAAAAACAATTCAAAATAAAAAAAAAAAATTAAAAAAAAAACAAACAAGTATGTGTTTAATTTTTAATTGCAATATAAATAAATTAAGAAAATAATTTTTATATTTTATAAAAAAAAACAGTAAGGAAAGTAGTAAAGTCGGACGGGCCCTTCACCACTTTGGGTAAATTCAACAGATGAATCCTAACAGACGTCGAATTTTTGAAGGACCATTAACATGAAAATGGATCCATAAACATGTCATTATGCAACCGATACTAAATTTTTTATTTGGTCAGATATGGAAGCTATATCTAAATCTGAACCGATTTTCAGGAAACTTAACACACATCATTCTAGACCTAATTCATTACACTGTAGCAAATTTCGTGCAAATCTAAAGATATATAGGGACTTTGTTGCACCATTTACATAAAATCGGACGAAAATATATATGGGAGCTATATCTAAATCTGAACCGATTTTCAGGAAACTTAACACACATCATTCTAGACTTAATTCATTACACTGTGCAAAATTTCGTGCAAATCGAATGATATATAGGTAATTTGTTGGACCATTTACATTAAATCGGACGAAAATATATAAGGGAGCTATATCTAAATCTCAACCGATTTTCAGGAAACTTAACACATATCATTCTAGACTCAATTCATCACGCTGTGCCAAATTTCGTGCAAATCGAAGAATATATAGGACCGTTGGTGCACTTTTTACATTAAATCGGACGAAACTATAAATGGGTGCTATATCTAAAACTGAACCGATTTTCAGGAAACTTAACACACTTCATTCTGGACCTAATTCATTAGGCTGTGCCAAATTTCATGCAAATCGAAAGATATTAAGGGACATTGGTGCATCATTTACATAAAATCGGACGAATATATGTATAAGAGTTATATCTAAATCTGAACCGATTTTCAGGAAACTTAACACACATCATTCTAGGCCTAATTCATTGCGCTGTACCAAATTTCGTGCAAATCGAAAGATATATAGGGACTTTGGTGCACCATTTACATTAAATCGGACGAAAATATGTATGGGAACTATATCTAAATATTAAAAAAATATTTTTATAAAATTTTCATGGCTTGGATTTTTTAAAAAATAATTTTTATAAAATTTTCAAGGCGTGGATTTTTTAAAAAATAATTTTTATAAAATTTTCAAAAATAATTTTTATAAAATTTTCAAGACGTGGATTTTTTAAAAAATAATTTTTATAGAATTTTCAAGACGTGGATTTTTTAAAAAATAATTTTTATAAAATTTTTAAGGCGTGGATTTTTTAAAAAATAATTTTTATAAAATTTTCAAGACGTGGATTTTTTAAAAAATAATTTTTATAAAATTTTCAAGGCGTGAATTTTTTAAAAGTTATTTTTATAAAATTTTCAAGGCGTGGATTTTTTAAAAAATAATTTTTATAAAATTTTCAAGGCGTGGATTTTTTAAAAAATAATTTTTATAAAATTTTCAAGACGTGGATTTTTTAAAAAATAATTTTTATAAAATTTTCAAGGCGTGAATTTTTTAAAAAATAATTTTTATAAAATTTTCAAGGCGTGAATTTTTTAAAAAATAATTTTTATAAAATTTTCAAGACGTGGATTTTTTAAAAAATAATTTTTATAAAATTTTCAAGACGTGGATTTTTTAAAAAATAATTTTTATAAAATTTTCAAGACTTAAAAACTAATTCTTACAATTGTTTTTTTTTTTTTTAAATTTCCTGTAAGTCATGATTTGTTTTTATAACCCATTTTATTTTAGTTGTTTTTTCGGTATTTAAAAGTTGACAAGTTCCGCATTCATTTCATTTTTGTTTTTCGAAAAACGAAATCATTATTATTGATCACCAATATTTTTTTAGATGAAGCAACAACAATAACAAATCTATGGAAATCACACATACACACACTCCGCATTACAAGCTATGCTGCTGCTGGAAATATCTGCAGCTGGCAATAATGATGCCATTGCTGTGGGCCAAAATATGAGCAATAGACACATCAATGCTTCAGTGAAGGAATGAATGGATGGAGATATTCGTGCTTACATACATACATCCAACCATACATCAATAAAATAGCCACGAAGGTGTGACACTAAATTGATTTCATAATCGTTATCATTAGCGAGCGGTTTTTTGAGTGCAGTCAGCCGCTAAGTATTTTTTCCCCTTCAGTTATTAGAATCTCAAAATCCAAAAGTCTGTCGATTTTCATTGGAATCATAACTGAGGAGGGATTTACCTATCAGTCACAGTATGTATGGCATCGTGGTAATATATTTGATAGCTAGTACTTTATTTGGAGGTTTTCGGTGACACGCAGAAGGTCATAAAGCCCAAAATACATGAATAACCACCAAAAATCAAAATACCAAAGACTGAACTTTGTGACGTCAGAATTACACTAGGCTGCAGCAAAAAAAATATTTTTTTTTTAAATCCACATTTTGAAAAATTTATTAAAATAATTTGAAAAACCTCGTCTTTGAAAATTGTATATTTTTTTAAATCCACGTCTTTGAAAAATTTTATAAAAATTACTTAGTATATAGCTGGCTTGTGACAGAACTTCCTTCCATAAGCCGAGCTTAAAAAAGATTTCCAGGCTCGTCGGTCTTGTGCGCAGTTTTTCCAGTTTGAAAGATCATATTTGGCAATATTGTCCTCCGCTTGATCTTTTCATCTTATTCGTGGTCTTCCCCTTCTGCGTGAACCATCTGCCGGTTCGTCTTTATATGCCTTTTGGGTTGGGGCATCTTCATCCATCCTCACAACATGACCTAGCCAACGTAGTCGCTGCAGCTCAATACGTCTAACAATGCCGATGTCCGAGAATAGCTGGTACAGCTCATGGTTCATTCGACGGCGATATTCATCGCCAACGCAGATCGTCAGCCTATATATCTTTCGGAACATTTTTCTCTCAAACACTCCAAGAGCTGTCTCATCTGGTTGCGTAAGTACCCATGCTTCAGATCCATGTAATAGCACGGGTAGTATCAGCGTCTTGTAGAGTGTGAGTTTGGTTGACCATCAATATTCTTCTCCGAATTTCAAAACTGATGTCACTCATTTTATTTATGGCGGTACCAAGGTATATAAAATCTTTGACTACCTCGAAGCTGTAGTTCTCAAGTTCCACTGTTGGTCCGAGTCTACTGGATGTATTGCGCGTTGATACCATCAGGTTGGTCTTCTCGTCGTTTACTGCCAGACCCACTTTGGCAGACTATTTCTCAATTTGTTCAAAGGTGGCTGTTACCGCTCTCAATGTTCGACCCATTATGTCGATGTCATCGGCATAGGCGAGTAACTGGTGTTGTTTGGTGTACAGAGTGTCATTTCTGTTCACTTTTGCCTCTCGTATGACCTTTTCCAGAAGATGTTAAAAAGGTCACACGACAAACTGTCACCTTGTCTGAATCATCGTTCGGTTTTAAAGGTCTCCGAGAGGTCCTTTCCGACTTTAACTGCTGATCTTGTGCCAGTTAAAGTTATTCGAATTAATTTTGCAGGAATGCCGATCGTAAACATGGCTTTAAACACCTCTGAACGGATAGGTCTGTCGAATGCGGCTTTATAGTCGACGAATAGGTGGAATGTGTTGATGTGTTTTTCGTGGGTCTTTTCAGAGTGAAAATCTGGTCAATGGTGGACTTGCCAGGTCTGAAGCCGCATTGGCACGGCCCAATAAAGTCATTGACCATTGGCTTCAGTCGTTCATATAGTCCGCTGGTATTTTCTCATTTTTTGTGCACGGGACACAGGATGCTGAGTTTCCAATCATTGGACATGCATTCCTCTAGCCAAATTGACCAGCATCTGATCACCAGTCTTGAATAGTTCGGCTTGTAAACCATCGGCACCTGCTGATTTATTATTCTTCAGCCGATTGATTGCTATTCTGACCTAGGTGGTATACACTCTATACCATCATCTCTTATTGGTTCTGGGGTATCCTCTTCACCGCTACTATTTGATACCAGAAGTTTTTCAAAATGCTCCCTCCAGATCCTCAGCACGCTGTCTGTATCTGTCACCAGGCTCCTTCTTTATCTCTACAGGATGATGTGCCTGCACCAAAGCCTTCGGTTTGGGGTTTTACCCGTTGGTAGAATTTTCGGACTTCATTCTGACTCCCGTACATCTCGATTTGCTCACGCACACGTTTTTCTTGTTCTTTCTTCTATTTTCTGAAAACGTTTCTCCTCTCTCCTTTTTCTCCCGATAATTTTCCTTCGCATTACGTGTTGCTATTGCCTGCAGGGTTGCCCTATACGCTGCGTTTTTCACATCAGTAGCATTACGACACTCCTGATCGTACCATGGGTTTCTTGGTGGTGGTTTTGGTACCCAAGTGTTGCTTTTGCTGCGGTTTGTAGGGAGTGGGCGATTCATTGTCATTGTGCTTCTATATTATCGGGACAAGAAGTGTTTTCGTCAAGCAGGTGGGTATGTCTGCTATATGTTGTGTTTGCAGCTTTTCGACGTCGAGTTTCCGTGTTACATTACCTTTGCTGTTACATTAAGACGAATGCGAACTTTGGCTGTCACAAGGTAATGGTCCGAATCTATATTCGCTCCTCGTATCGATCGAACGTCTAAAACACTGAATGAATGCCTTCCGTCTATCACAACATAATCGATTTGATTTCTCGTTGCTTGATCAGGAAAAATCCAGGTGGCCCTGTGTATACCGATTTGCTTGAATCTGATGCTGCTAACTACCATGTTTTTGATGCCTCGTGGAGGCAGAATTTTCCGACAGTGGAACCAAAAATATTTTCCCTTCCGATTTTTGCATTCAAATTTCCTAGTAGAATTTTATTGTCATGGACAGGGCAGCGGTCATATGGATTTCTTGGCGCTCGTAAAAATTGTCTTTGGTCTGTTTATCTTTGTCTTCGGTCGGAGCATGGGCGCAAATAAGACTGATTTAGAAGAATTTCGCTTTTATGCGGATTATAGCAATTCGTTCATCTACTGAAGTGAATCTGCAGTGTCTAGACGCTCATAAAATATGTCTTTGATCTGCTTATCTTTGTCTTTGGTCGGAGCATGGGCGCAAATAAGACTGATGTAGAAGAATTTCGCTTTCGAATTTTTTCTACTGGAGTGAATATGGAGACGAGGTTTTTTATTCCCCTATTAACCATAAATCCGCAGCCAAATTCATGTCTCGTTTCATGGTAGCTATAATACAGGGCGTAATAATCTGATTTACTTACCCTTGTCCCTTTCTTTCATATTTCCTGTAAGGAAATAATATCGTTTTGTACTTCTTGAGTACATCCGCCAAAGCGAAAACTGCTGATTCGCAGATCGTCAACATTTGGGGGGTTGGATTTTCTGTTTTCGTTGCTTTTTGAAGTAAGGGGGGTTTTCCGAGTGTGGACAACTAATCCGACGCCTCAACCCATTTTTTATAGTTCTTATGGGTGAACTCGGCATATACTAGGTTACTATTACAAATGGTGATGAAAATAGCTACCCTAGGTGACACCATACAATAAATTAAAAAAATCCACGCCATGAAAATTTTTTTAAAATTATTTTTTAAAAAATCCAGGCCTTGAAAATTTTTTTAAAATTTTTTTTTTAAAAAATCCAGGCCTTGAAAATTTTTTTAAAATTATTTTTTAAAAAATCCAGGCCTTGAAAATTTTTTTAAAATTATTTTTTTAAAATTATTTTTTAAAAAATCCAAGCCTTGATTTTTTTTTAATTATTTTTTAAAAAATCCACGCCTTGAAAATTTTTGTTAAAATTATTTTTTAAAAAATCCCCGCCTTGAAAATTTTATAAAAATTATATTCTTCAAAAATCTGCCTATATTCTGTAGCCCAGTGTTAAAATGTTAACAAAAATAGTTTAACTGGAAATGTCAGTTGATGAATAATATTTGACCATGTATGTGTGCCTCCGCAAGGGGGGTGTGGGACTACCCCTTGTGAGAAATATTTATTTTATTGTCGCTTTTGTTATTGACTTCTGCAAAAAAAAACGGTCTTTGTAAATTTAATAAAGACAAACAAAAAATAAACACTTGTTACCGCATTGCAACCACAACATGTTTGAATCAAACAAACATGCAACCAGCCTCGGCAATTGCTTAAGCCTTTGCCTGGCTGCCAAGCTCCATAGCGAACAACAAAGTGAACTTTTGTTTAATAGCGAAAAGTCCGTTGTCGTGTAAACAACAACATCGACAGAGAACCGAACTCTGTGTCGTTTTTATCCCCCATTTGTTTTGGGTTCGTGGTTAATAACGTTAACGTTTATGTCTTAAGTCTTTCGATTTGCAGTGTGTGATAAAGAGATTATGAGAGAGAGAGTGCTTGTTTCTTAAGTCTTTTTAATAAATTGTTAATGGAAACCTTTTCAAAAATAAATTTTCAAGTGAAATTTTGAAAATAAAAAATATTGAAAACGAAAGAAAAAAAATAAAAAAAATTGGAATTTTTTCACCAATCAAAATCATACCAACCTAAATTTTGTTTTGGATTAAAAAAAGTGAGTGTGTTTTTTTTTTTGCATTTTTTGTGTGAGTGATCAATGAATACATAAATAGCTATTTCACAGATTATGTAATTTATTTTTAACGGATTTTTATTTTATGTGTTTTTTTTTGAGAGGGATTTTACAAAAATTTGAATTTAGTCCAAGAGAGAGGAAAAAGTAAAATTTTTAAATTTATTTCAAAACGATTTTTTGCTCCCAAACAACAATTGTCTTTGTCATGTGTGAATTGTCAAGTAGTGTGGGTCACAACCAACCACCCACCCTCAATTTTACCTCTCACTATTTCCAACAAAAAAAAATAAAGAAAAAAAACAACAAAAGTGAACTAACTAACAAAAAAAAAAAAAAAGACTGAACAAAAAATATCAAAACGAGGTCATTTGTCATTACTGGCTATAGTTTTCACTACGCAACATCATCCGCTACAGGCAGTCTGCCCGCCAGACAGCCAGCCAACCAACCAACTAGACAGTCATCACTCACTAATATATGTGTGTGTCTTCATCACCTACATACGGACTTACAAACATTTACAATTAACAAAAAAAGGCAACATCAATGCCAAAACCAACAACAACAACAACAAATTGAACTGGAAAAGTTTAACAAAAAAATTTAAAAAAAAACTCAGCACTAGAATAAAAAATCGTTAAACCTTTTTAAGCGTGAAATGAAAAGAGTGTTTTACAACAACAATAACAATAAAAAACAATGTGTTTTCTAAACAAACAACAGAACTGTAATTCCGCTATAGAGTCATTCATTCTATTTGATGTTGTTGCCTTTGTTTCCGTGAAAATTTATTTCCATTTAGTGAAAACATTTTTTAGCAGAAAATAACGAACAAAAAACAACAACAAGAAAAACAAACAAAAATTTTAGCAATCGTAAAAAGAAATTTGTTTTGGCAATTTAAAAAAAAAAAAATTATTAAAAAATGTTTAATCTGAAACGATTTTCACGAAACTTAACGCACATCATTCTAGACTTAAGCCAGTACCATATGCCAAATTTCATGCAAATCGAAATATATATGGGGAATTTGTTACACCATTTACATTAAATCGGACGAAAATATATATATGGGAGCTATATCTAAATCAGAACCGATTTTCACGAAACTTATCACACATCATTCTAGACTCAATTCAGGTCGCTATGCCAAATTTCGTGAAAATCGGAGGATACATGGGGACTTTGGCGCACCATTTACATAAAATCGGACGAACATATATGTGGGAGCTATATCTAAATCTAAACCGATTTTCAGGAAACTTAGCACACATAATTTTAGACCCAATTCCGTACTTACTTATTTAGCTAGCTTGTGACAGAACTTTCGTTCCATAAGCCGAGCTTAGAAAAGATTTCCAGGCGCGTAGGTCTTTTGCGCAGTTTTTCCAATTTGAAAGACCATTTTCGGCAACGTATTCTTGGCCTTCTCCTTCTACGGGAACCATTACTTGGCTCACTTTTATATGCCTTTTGAGCTGGGGCATTCTCATTCATTCTTACAACATGACCTAGCCATCGTAATCGCTGCAACTCAATACGACTGACTATGTCGATGTCCAAGAATAGCTGGTACAACTCATGGTTCATTCGACGCCGATATTCACCGTCAACGTAGATCGGCCCATAGATCTTTCGGATAATTTTTCTCCCAAACACTCCAAGAGCTGCCTCATCTGCTTGCGTAAGTACCCATGCTTCAGATCCATATAACAGTACGGGTAGTATCAGCATCTTCTATAGTGTGAGTTTGGTCTGACGGGAGGTGGCCTTGTTTCTAAACTGCTTACTTAGACCATAGCATCATCTGTTGGCCATCAAAATCCTTGTCCGAATTTCCTCGAAGCTGTACTTCTCAAGTTCCACAGTTCGTCCGAGTATACTGGACGTCTTGCGCTTTGATACCATCAGCTTGGTCTTCTTGCCGTTTACTGCCATATCCACTTTGGCAGACTCCTTCTCAATTTGTTCAAAGGTTGCTGTTACCGCTCTCAGTGTTCGACCTATTATGTCGATGTCATCGGCGTAGGCGAGTAACTGGTGTTGTTTGGTGTACAGAGTGCGATTTCTGTTCATTTTTGCCTCTCGTATGACCTTTTCCAGCATGATGCTCAAAAGATCACACGACAAACTATCACCTTGTCTGACTCCTCGTTCGGTATTAAAAGGCTCCGAGAGGTCCTTTCCGACTTTAACTGCTGATCGTGTGCCAGTTAAAGTTATCCTGCACAGCCGTATTAATTTTGAAGGAATGCCAAACGTAGACATGGCTTTATACACCTCTGAACGGATAGGGATGTCGAATGCGGCTTTATAGTCGACGAATAGGTAAAAATGTGTCGATGTGTTTTTCGTGGATTTTTTCCAGGATTTGGCGCAGAGTGAAAATCAGGTCAATGGTGGAATTGCCAGGTCTTATGCCGCATTTGTATGGTCCAATAGTGTTATTGACCATTGGCTTCAGTCGTTCACACAGCACACTGGATAGCACCTTATATGCGATGGGAAGGAGATTTATTCCTCTATAGTTGGCACATATCGTCTTGTCTCCTTTTTTTGCGTACGGGACACAGGATGCTGAGGTTCCAATCATTGGGCATGCATTCTTCTAGCCAAATTGTACTAATCAGGTGGTGCATGCTCCTTACCAGCATCTGACCACCAGTCTTGAATAGTTCGGCTTGTAACCCAACGGCACCTGCTGCTTTATTATTCTTCAGCCGATTAATTGCCTTAATGACCTCATCTTGGCTAGGTGATATTCACTCTATACCGTCATCTATTATTACTTCTTAAGACCTATAGGCGTGGATTTTATAAAGAAATTTCTTAAAACCAATAAAGCTGAAGCTATTCCAATTTTTTTTCTATTAAATTATTAAAAAAAAGTTAATATTTTTTACAACATTTTTTTTTGAAAAAATAGTAGGGGAGAGGGGGGCACCTTTGAACACTTTTTGCTTTCAAGCCTTATAAAATTTTTTATTTTATAATTTTTAGTTTCTTATAAATTTTAACTAATAGGTACATATGTAACCTTTAAAATGAATATACATATGACATACTATAAGCTTGATAAATATATTTCATTACTGTTTTAATGGACGAACTCAAAGTGTTCAAAACTGCCCCCCCAGGGGGGCATGAACAAGGCTTGACATTTTTGAACGACATGGTTTTTTACAGTGTTTATGTTCAAATATGTATGTATTTTATTAATACATATCAGAAATGCATTAATTCATTAAAAAATATATAAAAAATTTTCAAAATTTTAAAAATTTAGATCAAAAGTTATTAAAACATAAAATGACTTAAAAACAAAAATTAATATTGTGAAAAATACAGTTAATTTCGTAATCTTATTAACCGATTTGAAATTTTGAGAAATCGAAGCCAAAAGTTAAAAACTTCTGTTTTTACTCGAGTTTAATGGGCATGTTCAAAGGTGCCCCACCCATGGCATTTTACGGAAATTTAAAATAACTTTTTTTGTAATAAATATATATGAAAGAAAATACATAAGTTATGTTTGAAATGATTGTTGGAATGCAAAAAATTTGTTTGACGAAAGAAAACTATCACATAATTCTTCCTGCGCCCTTACAACCAAATGAATAAAAGTTTACAATCACACTGAGAAAACATGGTCACCCATGCACAAATTTTCAACAACTGGAAAAGCAAGCCAAAGTGGTTTACGCTTATAGAGGACAAGATTGCCATATACAAAAATGTGGTTGCAGGTCGGAAAAATATTAAACCAAGATTTTATGAGCGCTGTTCAAAGGTGCCCCACGTTCAAAGGTGCCCCCCTCTCCCCTATACATAAAAAAATATAACAAATTAACAATATACTTATATATAAAAAATAAAATTTATTTTCATAATACTTTTCATTTGAAAAAAATATAAAAAAACACAATTTAAAAAAAATTGTTAAACATATTTTCCCCATTTTTTATTTTTCCCGTGAAAAAAAATTACCCCCTATAAAAAATCATAACTGCAATTTTTTGCTTTTTGTTGTTGTTATTGTTTTTATTTATTTTTTTTTTAATTTCTCATTGAAAGTACTTTTTTGTTGTTGTTATTGGTTTTTGTACGCACACACACTCTTTTTTTCAAAATCCAGTGCAACTGGTTTTTCTTTTTTCGTTGGAATCAAGCGAAAGCTGTCTGCATAACTGAATTTTCACATGCGGTATTTTGACACCAAAGGGCAACATGACTTTTGGTACTTTATTTTCATAGGGTTTTTTTATTTTTTTCGGTTTAAGGGGGAATCGTAAACAAAAAAAAAAAAGCCAAACAAATTTCACAATATGAAATATTAAACTAGTTTTGTGCACAAGCAAACAAAATAACGGGAATTAATGTAAAATAAAACAAATACAAAAAATGACCAGCGGAACATTTTATATACCACACTGAATTACCGCCATTTTTACTAGCGGCATATAACAAAATAAGGATCCATATATTCTACGAAGAATGCGAAATTACAGTTACTTTGGTTCGGTGGATTTTCATGTATTTTTAGAGATATTTTACCCTTTAATTATATTAAAAAAAATTTATTTAGCCAGTTCGAAGGGAACTATCTAAAATTGTATTTCTTTGGGTATATGATTAATAACCTTAACGCTTGTGTCTTAAGTCTTTTGATTTAAAGTGTGTGATAAAAAGAGAGTGCTTGTTGCTTAAGTCTTTTGTGGAAAATGTTAATAGAAACTTTTTCCAATGTTTTTTAAATGAATTTTTTAATAATTTAGAATTAATTGACTGTAATAAATTTAAAAAAAAAAAATATTTGAATTTAGTTTTGGAACTATTTTACCTTCAAAAGGAGGTATTTTTAAGTGCTACGCTTCTAGCCTCTAAGAACACGAGATATCAAATTACAACCTCTTTTTGGCATCCTCTGAGTACTCAAAATGTCGAATTACAACCACTTATGTTGGAAAATGCGCGTAGGACTAAGACAAAATACCTAAAAAGCACCGGACCTATATGGACAATTTTATAAAGAACCCTAAATTGCATACCCAAAAAGAAGGTCTTAAACCCTGTTGCAGGTCAAAATGTCACATTACTGCCACTTACAAAAAATAGACTTATGGGAGATATTTTAAAATATGGAAATATATTGAAAATTTGTGAATTCAAAATGCGTTATCATTTCTATTTCAAAAAATCGACTAGTCAGATCTACAATAAACAAAGTGTCAAGGAGACCAATTACATTAAAGCAAACTGCTATATATATATGGTGCATCATTTACCTAAAACGGGACGGAAATATATATGGGAGCTATATCTAAATCTGAACCAAATTTTACGAAATTTTACACACATCATTCTAGAGTTAATTCAATACGATGTGCCAAATTTCGTGCAAATCGAAGGACATATAGGGTCTTTAATGCACCATTCACTAAAAGTCGGACGAAATTATATATGGAAGCTATATCTAAATCTGAACCGATTTTCCCGGATCATAAGACACATCATTCTAGATTTTATCCAGTACGCTATGCCAAATTTCGTGCAAGTTGAAATATATATAGGGGCTTTGATATACCATTTACCTAAAATAGGACGAAAATATATATGGGAGCTATATTTTAATCTGAACCGATTTTCAGGAAACCTAACACACATCATTCTATTCAGTACGTTATGCCAAATTTCGTGTAAATCGTGTATAAGGCGTGGATTTTTAAAAGAATATTTTTTTCAGGGCCTGGATTTGTTAAAGAATTTTTTTCAGGGCCCTGTATAAGGCATGGATTTTTTAAAAAATATTTTTTCAGGGCCTGGATTTTTTAAAGAATTTTTTTTTCAGGGCCCTGTATAAGGTATGGATTTTTTAAAAAATATTTTTCAAGGCCCTGTATAAGGCGTGGATTTTTTAGGGAATATTTGTTCAGGGCCTGAACAAGGCGTGGATTTTTTAAAGAATATTTTTCAAGGCCCTGTATAAGGCTTGGATTTTTTAAAGAATATTTTTTCAAGGCACTGTGGATTTTTTAAAGAATATTTTTTCAAGGCCCTGTATAAGGCTTGGATTTTTTAAAGAATATTTTTCAAGGCCTTGTATAAGGCTTGGATTTTTTAATGAATATTTTTCAAGGCCCTGTATAAGGCTTGGATTTTTTAAAGAATATTTTTTCAGGGCCTGTATAAGGCTTGGATTTTTTAAAGAATATTTTTTCATGGCAACTAAAACAGGCGTGGATTTTTTAAAGAATATTTTTTCATGGCCTGTATAAGGCGTGGATTTTTTAAAGAATATTTTTTCATGGCCTGTATAAGGCGTGGATTTTTTAAAGAATATTTTTTCATGGCCTGTATAAGGCGTGGATTTTTTAAAGAATATTTTTTCATGGCAACTAAAACAGGCGTGGATTTCTTAAAGAATATTTTATGAGGGCCCTGTATAAGGCGTGGATTGTTTAAAGAATATTTTTCAAGGCCCTGTATAAGGCGTGGATTTTTTAAAGAATATTTTTCAAGGCCCTGTATAAGGCGTGGATTTTTTAAAGAATATTTTTTCAGGGCCTGTATAAGACGTGGATTTTTTAAAGAATATTTCTTCAGGGCCTGTATAAGACGTGGATTTTTTAAAGAATATTTTTTCAGGGCCTGTATAAGACGTGGATTTTTTAAAGAATATTTCTTCAGGGCCTGTATAAGACGTGGATTTTTTAAAGAATATTTTTTCAGGGCCTGTATAAGACGTGGATTTTTTAAAGAATATTTTTACAAGGCTCTGTGGATTTTTTAAAGAATATTTTTTCAAGGCCCAGTATAAGGCTTGGATTTTTTGAAGAATATTTTTCAAGGCCCTGTATAAGGCTTGGATTTTTTAAAGAATATTTTTCAAGGCTCTGTGGATTTTTTAAAGAATATTTTTTCAAGGCCCTGTATAAGGCTTGGATTTTTTAAAGAATATTTTTCAAGACCCTGTATAAGGCTTGGATTTTTTAAAGAATATTTTTCAAGGCTCTGTGGATTTTTTAAAGAATATTTTTTCAAGGCCCTGTATAAGGCTTGGATTTTTTAAAGAATATTTTTCAAGGCCCTGTATAAGGCTTGGATTTTTTAAAGAGTATTTTTTCAGGGCCTGTTTAAGGTGTAGATTTTTAAAGAATATTTTTTCGGTATTTCTTGTCAACAAACTAAAAAACATTATTTAAAAAACAAAAGACTTAAGACACAAACTTCATAAAGAGCCAGCCTCCCCATCTCTCCCAATGGAGGAATTTATTTTCTAGGAAAATTTTTCATTTTTTTTTTTCAAAAGTGAAAGTTCAAGAGAAGCGATTACAAAGCATCATGTGCGTTACCAACCAACAAACAAACGGAAGTGGAAATTAACAAAAAACAAAAGCAAATCAATTTATGATTGCCATAATTTCCAAAACAAAATTATAACGATTGAATATTTCCCAAAATTAAGTCTTTCCATTTAAGTGGCAATCGTGGAAAATAATTACAAATAATATCAAAATTAACAAAAAAAAAAAAAAAAAACAAAAAGTTTCCACAACATATTACAATGCACACATAATCATTAGCGTAGCATCTCAGTTTAAACGAAAATTAAAATAGAGCGGAGTAGAAATTAAAATTCGCGGTGTGTGGCTTCTCCGTCGCTTACATTTCCTTTTTATGTAAAACACACCAAATTTACGAAATAGTCTATCTTTCTGTTTTTGTTTTGTTTATATTATTTATTTAGTTTCTTAGTCCACAAACACAATGGAAACCCCCGAAATATGTTAAATGCAGACAACATCGCAACATAACCGAAAACATTTTTCTTCTTCTTCTTCTGCAATTTTTTTAGGTCGATTTTTATTTATTTTGATTTGTGTTGTGTGTGTTTTACAGTTTTTGGCCAAATTTAAAATTTGGCAAAGTGTTTTTGGATTCAAGCCATGCATTTCACAATGGCATTAGGAGCAGCCGCCATAACCACACACATACGCCCATTTTCACACTTGCACCACAATTATGGTGTGCCGCAGTGCGGTGTGGTTCGGTACGTTTGGTACATTCACTCTTTTTGTTACTTCTTCGTGTACACAAACATTGTTAAATATATATTTGCAAAATTTGTTTGATTTGTTTTTGTTGTTAAAAAAAATTACAGAAAAATAACATGACTAATGTTTGTTTTTTTGTGTTGTTGTTGTTTAATCACCACTTAAGTGAAATTCAAAAAAAAAAAATTGGACTTACACAATTTCAAATGAAATAGAAATAAAGAAAACATATTTGGTTTTATTTGGAAAATTTTGCCGACGTAAAATCCCTCAAGGTCCGTGAGAGGTCAAATGTATTAAGATTCCTATGTGCGGATTTTGTAAAAAAAAGTTTTTTCGCCCGAGATCTAAACGGGTTTTTTAAATAATATTTTTCAAAGCTGAAGGCGTGGATTTTTTTCTAAGATTTGTGTTCGACCTATAGGCCCGAATTTACAACCAAAAATGTAAGCCTCGTCCGAACTAAAGGCATATATCTCTTAAAGAATAAAGGTGTTTTTAAACTCATTAGCGAGAATTTTTAAAATGATAATCCAAACTTAGCCAGAGATATAAGCAAGGCTTTTTAGACGTGGATTACAAAATGTTCAAGCCTCATACGAACTATAATCGTGGATGTTTAATGAATTTTTTTTTCGAAGACCAGCCGAGCTATAAGCTTCGATATTTTCATGAATATTCGTACAAACCTCATATTAGCTTAACAGAAGATTTTTTCAAACTTCATCTGTGCTATTAGCAGACAAAGCAATGTCTATATGACCCCCATTCATGTGTTTCGTGTGTTTTATCTGAGGTATAAGCATTGATTTTTGAAAAACTGTACTTTTCATCCGAGCTATAAGCGTGGATTTTTTTAAAGAAGAAACTACAAGAGTCGATTTCTTCAAGAATATGTTTCTAAGACTCGTCTGAACTATAACCTTGAATTTTTTAAATAATAATTTTTCAAGCAACATTCGAATATTATTTAAAGATGCCACTTAGCTTATGGCATCCGAGCTATAAGCGTGAATTTTTAAAGAATCATTTTTTATGTCGCATCCCAGCATATGACATAGATTTTTTAAAAAATAACATTTCCAGCTTCATCCCGGCATAAGGCGTGAATTTTTAAAAGAATCATTTTTCAAGACTCATCCGAGCTCAAGGCCAGGATCTTTTTAAATAATATTTTTCAAGCCTTATCCGAGGTATAATCTTGGCTTTTTTTAAAGAATATTTTTTGAAGCCTCATCCCAGCTACTGCGTGGATTTTTAAAAAAAATATTTTTTAAGCCGCAAGCTTAAATAATATTTCAAGGCTTAATCGAGCTATAAGTTTGGCTTTTTATATTTGAACTAAAGGCGTGGATTTTTTAAACTATAAGCTTGGATGGGACTTCTAGTATCATCCAAGCTCAAGCCGTGGATTTTTTAAATAATATTTATAAAGCCTCATCCGAATTCAAGGCGTGGATTTTATAAACAATATTTTTCAAGCCTCATCCGAGCTCAAGGTGTGGATTTTTAAACTATATTTTCAAGCCTCATGCGAGCTTAAAGCGTGAATTTTTTTAAATAATATTTTTCAAGCTTAATCCGAGCTCAAGGCGTGGATTTTTAAAGAATAATTTCTCAAGCCTCATCCGAGCTCAAGGCGTGGATTTTTTAAGCTATATTTTTTCAAGCTTCATCCGAGCCCAAGATTTGGATTTTTTAAACTATATATTTCAAGCCTCATCCGAGCTCAAGGCGTTGATTTATTAACGATTATTTTCAGACTTATCCGAGCAACAAGGCAGGATTTTTAAGGCATTTTTTTTCAAATATTTTTTTTTTTATTTTTTTAAAATAGTACATTTTCGAACCTTATCCGGGCTTAAGGTGTGGTTTTTTTAATGAATAGTTTTTCGAGCCTCATCCGAGCTTATGGTGTGAATTTTTTTTAAGAATAATTTTAAAGCCTCTTTCGACCTCAAGACCACGCCTCCACGCCTGATAAGGATATATTTTTTAATGTCTATTAGAATGCGTGGATTTTCAATGAATATTTTTTTCAAAACCTATTACAAGGCCTATTGGGAGAAAATATTTTTTACTCACGTCTATAGATCTGCTATTAGTGGAAAAAATATCCTTAAAAAAACATATATTCCACGCATAAAGACCTGTTAGGATCTCAAAAAAATATATATTCTTTAAAAGTCCACGCCTATATACCTGGTATTGCCTGAAAAAATATTCTTTAAAATCCATGCTTATAGGCCTGTGGGTGCTTGAAGAAATATGCATTGCAAATGCACACATATACATCCATTAGTCTCCGAAATACATGCCTATAGATCTGTTGATCTCTGAAAAAAATATTCTTTATAAATTCACGGCTTTAAAAATCCACACCTGTAGACCAACCCCCTATCGAACTTATGGTGTCTGTAAAAATATTCTTTAAAATCCAAGTCTCTGAAAAAAATATTATTTAAAAATTAGGCCCTATAGACCTGTTAAGAAATCCGCACTTATCGTTTCACTAGTCATGAAGAAAATATTCCTTAAATATCACCGCTTAAAGTCCTACAAATATTCCTTCAACATTGGGTATTAACCCCTCCTGTTGTGTAAACAAATAAAAACAATCGTTAAAAATCCATTCTTATGGTGTTGTTAATGGTGAAAAAGATATCAGAATCTGAACATGTTCGTTAATAATCCAAGCATATAGCCCTCAAAATCCTGGACAAAACATTGGACATCTATGTTTTCCAAACCAAGCCCAATGAAAAAAACCTTACAAATATTCACTTACACACACCCATTTACACATACCACTACAAAGGGGAGAATTAAGGTTTTCATACAATAACAATTCATTTTTACAACATCTCTGTCTCTGTAACTGTCTGTCTGTCTGGAAGAAAATTAAAACCCCACCATTGCCAAACAGACTCTTTGCTAAAGTGAAAGCGACAACATGATGATCATCGTCACGATAATCGTCATCAGTATTATTTGTTGTAAAACAGCAGCAGCATAACATCCTAACCACCAATGGCCTCTAAGTGATAGCAGCAGCCAGCCGGCAGCGACAGCTGCCAACGTCATTGCCATTATTGTTGCTGTTGTTGCTTTTGTTTTTTTTTTAATTCAAAAGAAAAAAAATCCGCTTTTTCTCCAAACTTTTAATCAGTTGAGGAGATGTTGTGGATTTTAGTGGTTGTGATGGTTATGTTGAAGCTGAAGTTATTCGGTAAAACTGGTCAGTTGGCAAAACGCTAGGCATTACTTGTTTTTGTTATGTAGTTGCATTTTGAGGAGAGTATAAGTAAATATTAGTAACTCACTCCCATCTTTACATTGCAAATTTTATTGAAATAAATAAAAAGTACGAATATGAATGCCTAACATATGAAATTATTATATACCTTTATGTAGGTGTGAATGTATTAGTGTGTGTGTAACTCAGGCTTTAGATTTAAAGAATATTTTCAGTAACAATTATAGGTCTATAGGCGTGGATTTTTAAACTTTTGTGAATATTTTCAGTAACAATTATATGGATTTTTAAAGAATATTTTCAACACCAATGGTAGGTCTATAGGCGTGGATTTTTAAAGAATATTTTCAGTAGGTCTATAGGCATATTTTATAGGTCTATAGGCGTGGATTTTTAAAGAATATTTTCAGTAACAATTATAGGTCTATAGGCGTGGATTTTTAAAGAATATTTTCAGTAACAATTATAGGTCTATAGGCGTGGATTTTTAAAGAATATTTTCAGTAACAATTATAGGTCTATAGGCGTGGATTTTTAAAGAATATTTTCAGTAACAATTATAGGTCTATAGGCGTGGATTTTTAAAGAATATTTTCAGTAACAATTATAGGTCTATAGGCGTGGATTTTTAAAGAATATTTCCAACCTTTTGTATGAAGATTTCTAACCACTGTGCCTCTGGCATCACCCGATACTTTTTATTTGCACATTGTAACAAACAGTTAGATGAGTAAACACGTGATGTAGATTTCTTCTATATTTTCTCCTTTTTTATTATTTTTTTAATGCACTTCCATGCCTCAAGATAATTCGCCAACATACCTACACATATGTATGTCTGTTTATATGTCTCTATAAAAAGAAAAACATTTAATAGCACTTTTCACACGATCATAAAGAATCGTCATTCACTAATTGTCAAGAATGTGTTAAGTGTTTTAAGCGTTGGCCGAATAGCAGCCCCAGCTATGGCTATAGCTCTAAGCTCCGATCATCATCACCAAAGATGTGGTGTGTGTGCGTGTGGCCAGAAAAACAAATACTTATTTATGTGTATGTATGTGAGTAATCACTAATCGTTTACTATCTCCAAGCATTCATTGCCCGCTGACCATTGTGGGCTTTTTGATATAAAACAAAAATGACCAGCAACAACAACAACAAAAACAATTCAAAATAATAGTGAAAGTTTTTCCTTAAACTCGGTGAGTCGACGAAGTCGCATTCATCACCGCCGCAAAACATTATGGAGAAGTTCACTTACTCTGGATGTGTATGTGTAAGTGTGTGTGTGTGTGTATTTGTTTATTTATTGGTCACCATATCAGAGGGTGTTGTATGGCAATGGCTATGACGACTATGGCAACTGGCCAAGACTGATGATGGATTTTGTTTGTTGGTTGCTTACCTACCTCAAATCCAAATGTGGGGTTTTTTAATACACCAAATTAATGGCTAATTGGGCAGTCATGTCATTCGTTTCACTTTTGATTTCTTCCAGAATGTTGTTTAATTATTTTGAGTTTTGTTTTTGCAATTTTTATTATTTAGCATAATTGCAAAGAAATTTTTGAACAATAAAACCGAACTCCTATTGGTGGGTGACAATATTTTTTAAAAATCCACGCCCGTAGACCTACAATTGGTACTGAAAATATTCTTTAAAAATCCACGCCCATAGACCTACAATTGGTACTGAAAATATTCTTTAAAAATCCACGCCTGTAACCCAGGGTAGTGGTGGAGAAAATATTTTTTTTATTCTAAAATATCTAATTTTTCATTTATTTTTGTTTTTTTTTATTTGTTAAAATATTCTTATTTTTTTTTTTTTTGGCTAACCGTTTTCTCTTATTCTTTTTTTCCTTTTCATTTTCCATTTCATTTCCTGTTGTACAGTAAATAATTTCTTTACAACAACAACACAAAGCTTAAACATTCATTACCTGTGTGGAAGCTGTAACCCAACCCTCACCAACCAACCAAAGAAGCTGCTTGCTTTAACAACAACACTACCACCAACAACAACGACAACATTTCAAATAATCTCGTTTTGGAAATTTTGATGCTGTTTGTCTTTAAATCACAACCGGAAAGATATGGCGGGGCATGATCAACGATGGCTAAGGCTTTTTATTGTTATTGCTGTGATATTGGCATCATTGGCAGCTGTTAGCGAAGCAGGACGTACGAGAGGTAAGTTTCATTTTTTGGAAACATGAACAAAAAAAAATATATCAATACCAAAAAAAACATAAATTTCGGAATGTGTGTAAGTTTGGAATGTTGAGAGATTTTGTGGGTATAGGGATGCCGAAGCACTTTAGGCACTTCTCTAAAATAGACCAAATACCTTAAATGTGTCCTTGCAAGGAGAAACAGAAGACCTTCGGCTCCATTATATAAATGAGGAAGTATAATCAAAGAATCACGTCTATAATCCTGATAATAAATATCCTGATCCTGAGATCACATAAAAATATCCTTATAAAACTGCAAAACTAATGGTCCCTAAAAATCCACGTTTTGGATAGACCACGTCTGTTTTTCGTTCTTGAAAAAAGATTCTTTAAAAATCTACGCCTGTTTTGATCCCTATAAAAATATTCTTCGGGGAACTGTTTTGTTCTTTAAAAGAATCCAGATTGGATGAGGCTTGAAAACATATTTTTCTTAAATTCACGCCTCTTTTAGGTCCTTGAAAAATATTCCTAAAAAATACAGATCGGATGGGGCTTCGCAAGATAATGTTTTTTTAAATATCCACGCCTTTTTAAGGTCATCGAAAAAAATTCTTTAAAAAACCCCGGATCGGATGATGCCTCTTTTAGGTTCTCAAAAAATATTCTTTAAAAAAGACGGATCGAACGAGGTGTCAAAAAATATTCTTTACAGAATCCGGATCGGATCAGGCTTCAAAAAAAAAATGTTTTCAATATTTTTAAGATCCTCCAAATGGGGCTTCAAACAGTATTCTTTAAAATCCGTATGGGATAGGGCTTCTAATTTATTTTTTTAATATCTACGTCTTCTTAATGTCGTCGAAAAAATATTCTTTAAAAAAACCTGATCGGATGGGGCTTTTAACAATATTCTTAACAAAATCAGGATCGGGTGAGGCTTCAGAAAATATTTAAAACCAACCATGCCTGCTTTAGATCCGAAAAAAGGACTTCGGAATAAATATTCTTAAAAAAAATTCGAATCGGAGGGTTCAGGAAATATTTTTAAAAAAGTCCACTTCTGCTTTAGATCCCCAAAAAAAGTTCTTCGAAAAAAATATTCTTAAAAAATCCGGATCGGATGAGGCTTGATAAAATATTCTTTAAAAAATCCAAGCTCATAGCTCGGATGATGCTTGAAAAATATTCTTCAAAAAAATCTAGACTTATAGCTCGGATGAGACTTATTATTATTTCTGTAAAATATCCATGCTCATAGTTCGGATGAGGCTTAAAAATATGTTTTAAAAATCCTAGCTTGTACATCGGATGAGGCTTGAAAAAATTTTTATTTTTTTTTTTATATAGACTTATGCCTCGGATGAGGCTTAAAAATATCCTTTAAAAAACCCACGCTTCTGCTTGGACAAGGCTTAAAAAATAGTCTTTAAAAATCCACGCTCACAGCTCGAATTAGGATTGAAAAATTATTTTTAAAAAAATACAAATTTATATTTCGGATGAGGTTTGAAAAATATATTTTTTTAAAAATCATCGCTTATCTACAAGGCTTAAAAATGGTTTCTTTAAAATCCTAAGCTCATAGCTTGGGTAAGGCTTGAACAAATTTTCTTTAAAGACCAAAGCTAATTGTTCGGAAGAGGCTTGAAAAAACACAAGCTCATTGTTCGGAAGAGGCTTGAAAAAAAATATTCTTTTAAAATATTTTTTTCAAGCCTCTTCCTTTGACTGGTGCATTAAAAATATTATTTTAAAAAACTACGCCTATAGCCCGACTGGTGCCTTATACATATTATTTTAAAAATCCACGCCTATAGCCCGACTGGTGCCTTAAAAATATAATTTTAAAAATCCACGCCTATAGCCCGACTGGTGCCTTAAAAAAATTATTTTAATAATCTACGCCTATAGCCCGACTGACGCCTTAAAAATATGAATTTTAAAATACACGCCTATAGGCGGTCTTGTTCCTACAGTCCTACTGGTGCCTAAAAAAAAGTATTTTAAAAATCCACGCCTATAGCCCGACTGGTACTCTAAAAAATGGTATTTTAAAATCCACGCCTATGGCCCGACTGTGCCTGAACAAGCCTTAATTGTTTCTTTAAAATCCTAAGCTCATAGCTTGGGTAAGGCTTGAAAAAAAATTTCTTTAAAGACCAAAGCTAATTGTTCGGAAGAGGCTTGAAAAAAGTTTCTTAAAAAACCAAAGCTAATTGTTTGGATGGGGCTTGAAAAAAATATTCTTTTAAAAATCCATGCCTATAGCCCGGCTGGTGCATTAAAAATATTATTTTAAAAAACTACGCCTATAGCCACACTGGTGCCTTATACATATTATTTAAAAAAATCCACGCATATAGCCCAACTGGTGCCTTAAAAATATTATTTTAAAAACCCACGCCTATAGCCCGACTGGTGCATTAAAAATTTTATTTTAAAAATCTACGCCTATAGCCCGACTGGTGCATTAAAAATATTATTTTAAAAATCCAAGCCTAAAGCCCGGCTGGTGCCTTAAAAAAATTATTTTAATAATCCACGCCTACAGCTATACTGGTGCCTTAAAAAATATTCTTACATAAATCCACGCCTACAGCCCTGTTGGTGCCTTAAAAAATTATTTTTAAAATTCCACGCCTAAAGCCCGACTGGTGCCCTAAAAATATTATTTTAAAAATCCAAGCCTATAGGCCGACTGGTGCCCCAAAAATATTCTTTCAAGAAGACCACGTCTATATCCCTGCTGGTGCCTTAAAAATATTATTTTAATAATCCAGAACTATAGCCCGAATGGTGTCTTAAAAATATTATTTTGAAAATTTACGCCTATAACCCGGCTGATGCTGTAAAAAATATTATTTTAAAAATACACGTCTATAGCCCAGTTGGTATTCGGGCTACCACTAGTAAAGCCAGGCTGGTGTCCTAAAACATATTTTTTTGGAAATTCCCGCTTACAAGACCGGCTTACATTTGATTTTAAACAACGCTTCGGCTTCGTCATCGTTATTAGGGCAGAAGGTCTTCTGTTTCATCTATTTCTGGAAGAAGACCTTCCATTCATATTTGGAAGATGACTTTATGGCCATAAGGTCGTCTTCTATATCAAAACACCCCATTTTAGGCTTCTGAGAAAATAAAAAAATCTCCAAGTCGACAACTCTACCCACCGAAACTGCAGAAAATGTCAATGACTTTTTATAAAGTGCAGTATCTCTCAATAAACATATTTCTACATACATACATTGTATGTATGTGTGTTTGTACATGCAACATATAAACTGATTTGTGTAGCTAATTCCGTTCGCTTCGATTTCGCCAACCAAAAACCAACTTTAATTGGTCGGTATTTTGCTCTGCTTATCGTTTTTTAAGAGTGGTTAAAGTGGTCGGTCAGCCGCTATGTGGACGGACAGAAAAACACACACACAACAACGGCATTTATGAACATATGTTTACCTCAAGCTCCAACTCCAAAAACGACGATAATGATTTTTTTCTACACAAATAAAGTTATTTTTGTGAGATTTTTTTTTTCAACCGGTGCGGGGACCTGACATCACGGTTAACGATTTTTTTTCTTTTATTGTTGTTATTTTCTTTTGGCATTATTTAGGGCACTTTTTCAAAAGAAGAATAACCGAAAATGTGAGTCAAGCATAAACATACATGAGGTATGAACAGCCAGAAACAACAAAAAAAAACACCACACATGTGAAAACATGAATAACCGAAACAATTGTAAAGTTTTTGGGGTCCTCATACCTCGAACCCCCCTCATCACCATAACATTTTTTTGGTGGCCCCACCAAAAATATTATTTCGAAATTTCCACACTCATACACCGCCAACATAAAGAAGACCCCCAAGTCTCCAAATCTGGTCGATGGCTCATGGACACTAACAACAAAAAACCGAAAACAAAAATAAAAATAACAACAACAGTTTGTTTTACATTACCAACAACAAAAGCTACACATCGTGCAAAAAAACGATTCACGACAAACATGTTTTGTTGGCTTGCTTACAATTTGTTTGTTTGAGGGAGCTTTGTTATGTTCGTTTCAAACATGTTCGATGTTGCCGTAGTAAAAGTGTGTCAGTAGAATTTAGTTGGTTTTTTATCTAGCCGCTACTAGGCGAACGCTACGGCTTTGAGGGGAGCTCAAATATCACACAAGGTATGTGTGTGAGAGTATGTAGCTGTGTGTGTGTTTGTGCGACTCAGTCTGTTTGTGAGAAAAATTTCATTTTCATTGATAATCTGAAATAACGGGGGGACAATACGATACTACTTGGTAGAGGTAGCAAAACAAACCAGGCTAGAACAACTTCATCGAAGTTGTCTGGGAAGAATAGAAAATAAGAGTTGTTTTTTTATTTTAAGGGGTGGTGTAGTAAATGGGGTTCTACAGTCATTGAATTAATAATTTTGAAAAAATCGAGACGTTGTAATTGTTGCCGATTTTTTATACCCTTCAACGCAGTGTGGTACAGGGTATTATGTCTTTATGCATATGTTTGTAACAGGCAAAAGTAAACGAGATAGAAATATGGTTCATTTTAAGAATAAGAATAGAATCACTTTTTGAGTCGATTTATGCATATTCGTCCGTCCGCCCTCCCGTCTGTCTGTCCATGTTAAATTGTAAATAAAGTACAGGTCGCATTTATTATCTGAAATTGGGCACAAATAATTTATTTTACGCAAGGACGAACCCTATTGAAATTGTGAAAAAATCGGTTCAAATTTAGATATAGCTCCCATATATATTTTCGTCCGATTTTAAGGTAAATCACTTTCTGAGTCGATTTATGCATGTCCGTCCGTCCTTCCGTCTGTCTGACCATGTTAAATTGTAAACAAAGTACAGGTCGCAACTTATGATCCGAAATTGGACACAGATAATTTATTTGGCGCAAGGACGAATCCTATTGAAATTGGGAAAAATCGGTGCAGATTTAGATATAGCTCCCATATATATATTTTCGTCCGATTTTAAGGTAAATGGTGCACCAAAGTCCCTATATATCTTTCGATTTTCACGACATTTAGCATAGCGTACTGATTTATGTCTACAATGATGTGTGTTAAGTTTCGTAAAAATCGGTTCAGATTTAGATAAATTCCCCCTATATATGTTGGTCCGATTTAAGGTAAATGGTGCACCAAAGTCCCTATATATCTTTCGATTTTCACGAAATTTAGCATCGCGGACTGGATTAAGTCTAGAATGATGTGTGTTAAGTTTCGTGAAAATCGGTTCAGATTTAGATAAAGTCCCCATATATATTTTCATCCGATTTAATGTAAAATCCCTATATGTCTTTCGATTTGCACGAAATTTCGCACAACGTATTGAATTAGGTCCAGAATGATGTGTGTCAAGTTTCGTAAAAATCGGTTTAGATTTAGATATAGCTCCCATATATATTTTCGTTCGATTTTAAGGTAAATGGTGCACCAAATTTCCCATATATCTTTCGATTTGCATGAAATTTCGCACAGTGTATTGAATTCGGTCTAGAATGATGTGTGTTAAGTTTCGTAAAAATCGGTTTAGATTTAGATATAGCTCCCATATATATTTTCGTACGATTTTATGTAAATGGTGCAGCAAAGTCCCTATATGTCATTCGATTTGCACGATATTTCGCACAGAGTATTGAATTCGGTCTAGAATGACGTGTGTCAAGTTTCGTAAAAATCGGTTTAGATTTAGATATAGCTCGCATAATTTTCTTGAAATCGATTCAGATTTACATATAGCTCCCATATATATTTTCGTCCGATTTTAAGTAAATGACCGATTGACACAACGTAGTAAAATATATATAAATTAATCTCGGGCAAGTTTCCGTGAAATCGGTTCAGATTTAGATATATCATAGCTTCCATATATAATTTAGACCTAACAAAATTTAGCATAGGTTGCAGAATGGCATGTGTAGGGATTGGTGTTACTCGATTTACATATAAATAAAGATCACATTTTTAAGTTTGTTCAATTTCATGTCAATGTTCCTTCGAAAAGGCGACGTCTGTTAGCATACATATGTAGAATATACCCAAAGTGGTGAAGGGTATCATATAGTCAACCCAGTCCGACTTTACTACTTTCCTTACTGGTCAGGAATATATTAGGTTTATATGAACTTTAACGTGCTTCGGAATGTCCGATTTAGGTCTAATATACAGCATATTTTGTATGATTTGTTGCCATTTTAAAGGTAACTTCGTAATGCCTCTCTCATAGAAGTCCTGCTCTCGATTTTCACAATCCTCCCTAGATACCAATTTTTTATCATTAAAGAGATTTTGAAATGCAAGAAAAAGATTATAATCGCTCTCAAAGCTCCCGAAGTTTCTGGCGAGTTACTGTAGAAGTGTATGGCCTAGCACTGTCCTGGTGGAACACGACACCTCTTCTGTTGGCCAATTCTGGCCATTTTTGGTCAATTACTATCTTCAAACGGTTTGAGGTGCTTCACCGCTCTTTGACCACAATCGTTTTCGCACAGGGTTATCGTATGTGATCCATTTATCATCTCCAGTCACCATTCGTTTATGAAATGAGTCTATCGGATGGAAATTGGATCCATCCTATTTTTTTCTAGTAATTGATTTGGCACCCAAACATCGAGATTCTTTTAGAATCCAGCTTTGTGTAAATGGTTTAAAACTGTTTTTGGTCGATTTTTAGCCCCTGGGCGATGTTACGACTGCTAACATGCCGGCCATTTCTCCTATTTTATCAACATTTTTTCCCCAACCTAATATATGTGTCAATACTGACCCTCACACCATCTCCACAATCTGCCCTCGTACTGATGCTAACTCCACTAGACATTATTCTTCTAATTCCCATCCACTCATTCATTCCTCTATTTTTGGTCCAGATGCAATAACAACATTCAGCTTCCAGTTAGAATCACTCAGACTGTAACAACATAACTGTTTGTAAATCAGCGTCTGTGTGTGCGCGATATTACATCATAACTTTTCAAGTTTAATCTGTTTTGTCTGTCGACCGTCGGACCGGTGTCGACCGGTGTTTTGTTTCGGACTAGAACTGGATTTTTGATTTCACCACCGTCGAAGTGCTGCAAGGCAAAACAAAAGAAGAAAACGAAAGGCCAATCGAATGAATTGGTTTCATTGGAATTTCTTATTACACCATCTTTGGATACGATGTGGGGCCGATGTGCGTGTGTGTCGGTGTGTGAATTAGTAACGAAACTCTCACTTTCGCTTTCATTTGACTGACTTCTTACTCGTATTCACTTTTTTTATTTGAATAAATTATTTATATTTATGGGGACGTTTGCTTTTATAATAAAGAGGGGGTTATGCCAAGCAACAACAACAACAAACAAAGAGCGGGACAAATAAATGTAAACAGATGCCAGACTTCGGTTGGTAGACAAGCACGTATTTGAATTTAATAAGCTCGAATGGACACATATGTAGGAAAATAATAATTTTGCATTGGCTGAATATGATTTTCTTAGAGAAAAATATTATTCAGCAAATTTTCAATAGCTTTTTCTAATGAAAATTTACTATTCAGCCTAGCTGAATAGCTTTTTCTAATGAAAATTTACTATTCAAACTAGCTGAATAGCATTTTCTATTGAAAATTTACTATTCAGCCCAGCTGAATAGCATTTTCTATTGAAAGTTTACTATTCAGCCCAGCTGAATAGCATTTTCTACAGAAAATTTACTATTCAGCCAGGCTGAATAGCATTTTCTACTGAAAATTTACTATTCAGCCAGGCTGAAAATTTACTGAAAATTTCTATCAGCCTGGCTGAATAACATTTTCTATTGAAAATTTACTATTCACCTTAGCTGAATAGCATTTTCAGCCTGCTGAATACCATTTTCTATTGAAAATTTATTATTCAGCATGGCTGAATAGTATTTTCTATTGAAAATTTACTATTCAGCCTGACTGAATACCATTTTCTATTGAAAATTTAATATTCAGCCTGGCTAAATAGTATTTTCTATCAAAAATCTTACCTGAAAATTAACTTTTCAGCCTGGCTGAATAGCATTTTCTATTGAAAATTTACTATTCAGCCTGGCTGAATAGAATTTTCTATTGAAAATTTACTATTCAGCATGGCTGAATAGCATTTCCTATTGAAAATTTACTATTCATCATGGCTGAATAGTAGTATAGTATTGAAAATTTCTTATTCAGCCAGACTGAATAGCATTTTCTATTGAACATCATTTTCAGCCTTGCTGAATAGAATTTTCCTTTGGAAATTTGCTATTTAGCCCTGCTGAATAGAATTTTCCTTTGAAAATTTGCTATTCAGCCTTGCTGAATAGAATTTTCCTTTGAAAATTTGCTATTCAGCCTTGCTGAATACAATTTTTCTTTGAAAATTTACTATTCAGCCTTGCTGAATAGAATTTTCTATTGAAAATTTACTATTCAGTCTTTGTGAATAGAATTAACTATTGAAAATTTACTATTCAGCCTTGCTGAATAGTATTTTCTATTGAAAATTTACTATTCAGCCTGGAAGACTAGCATTTTCTTTTGAAAATTCCCTATTCAGCTAGGCTGAATTGCATTTTATATTAAAAATTTACTATTCATCCTAGCTGAACAGCATTTCCTATTGAAATTTACCATTCAGCTTGGCAGAATATAGTTCTCTTTTGATTATTTCCTATTCAGCTTTGCTGAATTTGATTACTCTAATTAAATTTTCTTTTAAATCGACATCTCCCCTTTTCTCTTTGCAGCAAATCTCACAGCCTGCCAACATTTACGCCGCTCAGTCGGTCGACGTGCAAAGGCATTGAAAAATCGTGTTCCACGATGTGATAAATCGGGTCGCTTCGAACCCATACAATGTGTTAATGCAAAGCGTGGTGAAGATTGTTGGTGTGTCGATGAGTATGGCATTGAAATACCCGGTACCCGACAGGCCAACAAAAAGGATGTCCAATGCAGGGAACCCGAGGATTGTCCTGCCTCTGCGTGTCGCATGTTCTGCCCAGCAGGATTTGCTCGCGACCCCAAAACAGGATGTACCCAATGTCGTTGCCGTGACCCCTGTGAGGAACTTAACTGTCCGAATGGTCAAGCCTGTCAACTGGTCGAAGTAAAATGCAAGACGGAACCCTGTCCCCCGGTACCAACCTGTAAGAAAGCACGTTCTTTGAGCAACTTCTGTCCTGCTGGTCTGCCATTGGCCATTGAAGATGGTAGCAATAGCATGCGTCCGTTCCTCTGCGGCCTGGAGGAGGGTAAACCCCAGTGTCCGCCCCTGTATCAATGTATGGTCGAGAATGGCAACGATTATGGTGTGTGCTGCCCAAGTGCCTTTAGATTCAGCAAACCAGGTATATGTCCTGCACCGGAGACGGAAAATTACACACCCCAAACGGGACATATGTGCGGTACCCCATGTTCCCATGATTTGGAATGTCCGCATATGGCCAAGTGTTGCTTCACAGCCGGTTGTCAGTTTAACTGTCAACAGCCCCACAATGTCACGAACTGTCAACAGGTCAAGGCTTTGTCGGAAATACTAAGTATTAGTGAGCGAGAGGGTCGTGGTTATGTTCCGGATTGTACTGGTCCGAATAGTATGTTTGCACCCAGGCAATGTTCCCGTAACGGTCTCGTATGTTGGTGTGTAGATCCCCGAACCGGTCATAAGATAAGCGGTACCATGGGTGCGGCCAATACTGTCAACTGTGATGGTTGGGAAAATATGATCAGCCGTTCGGAAATGGGTCGCAGCTTTAACGAGAATAAATGTGATACGAATATTTGTGCAGCTGTGTGCGAATATGGATTTAAGGTGAGTGGAAAGACAACACAAATTCAAAGGAAAATTATATTCAGCCAAGCTGAATAGTAAATTTTCATTAGAAAATGCTATTCAGCCAGGCTGAATAGTAAATATTCATTATAAAATGCTATTCAGCCAGGCTGAATAGTAAATTTTTGTTAGAAAATGCTATTCAGCCAGGCTGAATAGTAAATTTTCAATAGAAAATGCTATTCAGCCAGGCTGAATAGTAAATTTTCAATAGAAAATGCTATTCAGCCAGGCTGAATAGTAAATTTTCAATAGAAAATGCTATTCAGCCATGCTGAATAGTTAATTTCCATTAGAAAATGCTATTCAGCAAGGCTGAATAGTAAATTTTCATTATAAAATGCTATTCAGTAGGGCTGAATAGTAAATTTTCATTATAAAATGCTATTCAGCCAGGCTGAATAGTAAATTTTCAATAGAAAATTATGTTCAGCCAGGCTTAATAGTAAATTTTCATTGGAAAATTATAGTCAGCCAGACTGAATTGTACATTTTCATTACAAAATGCTATTCAGCCAGGCTGAATATAATATTTTCATCAGAAAATGCTATTCAGCCACGCTGAATAATAAATTTTCGTTGGGAAATGTTATTCAGCCAGCCTGAAAATGTTAGAAAATGCTATTTTCGTTAGAAAATTGCTATTCAGCCGTGCTGAATTGTACATTTTTAAAAGAAAATGTTTTCAGCCAGGCTAAATAGTAAATTTTCATCAGAGAATCCTATACAGAAAATGCAATTCAGCTAGGCTAAATAGTAAATTTTTAATGGGAAATACTATTCAGCGTGGCTGAATAGCAAATTTTCAATAAACAATTCTATAATTTCCCTGCTCTCCTTGTTTAGAACGATCACAACAATTGTCCAACGTGCGAATGTTCCGAACCCTGTGATGGTTTCCAATGTCCCATGGGTTCGCAATGTGAAGTTGCCACCGATCCGATGTGTAAATCTGGCTCAGCTCTCTGTGCCTCCTGGCCGGTATGTAAACCCACGTTGGCATATTCCAATCCATGTGAAGTGGGTACACCGTTAACCGATAATTCCACCAGTGAGGTATTGTACTGCATGCAGGGTAAGTTCGATGACATTGTTCCATATACTGGTGACCTCATTCGATTTCTTATTTTTGCAGAACGCAAGGATTATGGCCGTGAAATTAAATCATTCTTTGATGTGGAACCCGAATCGAAGCAGTCCCGCTCCATGTCCAATCGGATTATGTGCCCCAGTGACTACAAATGTACCAAATTGCGCGGTGAGGCGGAAAGTGTTTGCTGTCCCATTGTGAGTGAGGTGCAACCGGTCCCTACCAAGGAGAGCCATCAACAGACAAGTAAGTTCGGAGGAATTTATGATGGTTCCAGATGGATCTCTATTTCAATTGTCGCTCTTTCCCTCTCTCTCTCTCCATCTCATGATCTCCATTCTAGTGTGCGAATATCTTCGTGACTTCTCCCAGCGCATGGAAGGCACCGAAGAAGGCATGAAATTGGCCTTACCAACACCTCGCTGCACGGACGAAGGCAACTATGAGAGCCGCCAATGTTCGTATCGCAAAATTAAGGTTACCCGTGCGGAACAACGTAAGATCCTCGAAGAGAACACCATAAGACGCATGCGTATGCTGCTGGCCGGCTCGCCACCTGTCAAGCGTAGCAAACGTAATACGGAACGCCTTAAGCTCTATCGTGTCGATGATAGTCTGCTTAAGGTTCAGGTCGCTGCACCCGTGATGGGTCGCAATGCCAAGGTCATTGATATGGGAGCTGCTAGGGAACAAAGTCTGGGACAACTCTTCGAAACCGATTTCAAAAAAGTTGTACCCGCCCCGAAGAGACCCCAGAATGATGAAGAGATCATTGAATTAGACGTCGAGGAGTGTTGGTGTGTCGATAGCTTCGGCACCGAGATTCCCAAGTCTCGGGGCTTCAATGTCACCGATGAGTCGTGTGATAAACTGCGTGAGGAAATCGCCTGCCTCGATTTAACCTGTCGCATGGGTTGTGAATATGGTTTCACCTTGGATCCAGACACTAGGTGCCCCGCATGCCAGTGCCGTGACCCCTGTCAGGATGTAATCTGCGGAGAAAATGAAGAATGCCGCATTGTTGAGGTATCCTGTGATGACGAATATTGTCCTCCCGTACCAGCCTGTTTGGCACGTAAACCCGGACAATGTCCATATTTAGTACCTCCTGGACCGGATAATCAAGATACCAATGCCTGTGCCTATGAATGTCGTACCGACTCGCATTGTGAAGGAGCCAAACGCTGCTGCTCCAATGGCTGCGGCACCCAATGTGTCCTCCCGCAAATGAAGACAGCATGTCAACATCTGCAGGCCATACAAATGCATCAATCCTCAGAACTGGGAATTCCGGTCAAGAAAATGAACATATCGTTGTGTGATTCGGAAACTGGAGAATGGAAACAGGTCCAATGTTCGCCAGACGGTTTCTGTTGGTGTGTCAATGAGCGGGGCGAGGAAATGAGTGGTACTCGAGTGAAGAATCCCAACCCTGTATGCAAAGAGAATTCCGCCTTCCAATGTCAAAAGATGACCTGTGATCCGAACATGGTGTGCGAAGCTGGCTATAAGGTAGATTCGAATGGTTGCCAGACCTGTGAATGTCGGGACTTTTGTGATGAAATCCATTGTGCAGCTGGGGAAGATTGCCAGCTAATCAGTGTGGAATGTGTGGACTCCCATTGTCCCAAAATGCCGATTTGTGTGCCGCGACGTGAATCTACTTGTCCTGAAGGAAGTCCTTTGAAACAGGGTTCCGTAGAGGTTAGCTGTGGTCCCCATAATGAAAATGAATCGTGCCCCAGTTCTCATACTTGTCAATTGAATCCGGTTACCAATCGAGGAGTTTGCTGTACCAAGACGAGTAAGTGAAGGATTTTTTTTTCGAATTTAGCTTAGCTGAATATAATATTCGTGAGGACATATGCTATTCAGCCTAGCTGAATAAAATTTCCAAACAAAAATGTGTTATTCAACCAAGCTGAATTGGAAATTTAGGACGGAAAATTCAATTCAGCCATGCTGAATATGATATTTCCAAAGTAAAATCATATTCAGCTGAGCCAAATCATAAATTTTAGCATTTTTTATTGAAAATGTACTATTCAGCCTGGCTGAATATCATTTGAAAAATATCGATTGAAAATGTACTATTCAGCATGGCTGAATAGCATTTTCTATTGAAAATTTCCTATTCAACCTGGCTGAATAGCATTTTCTATTGAAAATTTCCTATTCAGCCTGGCTGAATAGCATTTTCTTGAAAATGTCCTATTAAAAATTGACTATACATCTTTGCTGAATGGCATTTTCTGTTGAAAATTTACTATTCAGCCTGGCTGAATAGCATTTTCTAACGAAATTTTGTTATTCAGCCCGGCTGAATTTAATTTTCTTCGTAAACTTTATAATTCAGCCTGGCTGAATTTGACTTTAATTTCAAAATTTCGTATTCAGCTTGGCTGAATATAGATATTTTTGTGTAACTTGGCTTCTCTCTTTTTCAAGGAGACGTCTGCTTCGAATCCATGGACCCAACATGCCTGGCAAAGGCATCAACCGCCCAAAATGCCACCCGCTACCGTTTCAATCCCAAGGCCAATCGTTGTGTCCCCGTGACCATTGATCTGCAGGGAAGTGGCTGTCAGACGAAAAATCTTTTCCACAATGAGCTGTCCTGTAATTCCGTCTGTCCCGCCCTAACCCAATGTGAAAGATTAAAATTGAAAAATACCTTGGCTGCCCAAAGAACTGGCCACTCTTCGGTGTGGTTTAAACCTAGATGTGATCCGGTAACAGGTCACTGGAGTCCCGTACAATGTTTGGGAAAACAACCTGACCTCAATGGTTTGAGTGTTCCTCTGGATCAGCCAGCTTCACCTTATGGGGTGTGTTGGTGTGCCGATAAGAAGGGCGCTCCGATTAAGGGTTCTCTAACGAGGGATGTTGAACCCGTGTGCAATAGCCGTCAGGGTAGGAGATTTAGGCCCCAGGAGAGCGACGAGTTAAATGTCATGGAGGAGTTGATTCGGCAAATGACGGTCTTGACGGATTTCGATAATTATTTGGAATCGGAACCGGAGCTGGAGTTTGAGGATGGAACTGAGGGAAGGCAGCATAGAATGGAGGGTATTCCTTTGGATTTTGAAATCACCAGCAGTTCTACAACCACCACAAAAATGCCAACAACTTCGCAGACGGATATCCTGCAGCCAAGTGTCACCGAACGTGTTTTGGAATTGGCCAATTCCTTGCTGGATTCTCAGTTGGTGGTGGACTCGGTGAAACCCTTGCATGTCAAGACCACACGATGCCGTGCCCTGGCCCAAAGTGCCCCCTTCCCTGTGTCGTGTGATGAAAATGGCGCCTTCAGTCCCATCCAGTGTAACAAGAAATATTGTTGGTGTGTCGATACCGCGGGCAATCAATTGGACTCCTCGCCCATGTTTGAAAAGGGTGAACATAACTGTTCCCCCACGCCGATTTCGGCGGTGATCATTGAAATGCATATGCAGAATAATACGGGGACCGCCGTCCATAATGTCTACGATATCATTCGCAGTGAATTGGTGCAACTCCTGGGAAGGCCGGTGGAAAATCTACGAGTCCAGGAATATTCCGATGGTACTGCCGCCATACACTTCGAATTGCACAGTGAGGATAAAGTGGATCTGGCCTTTGCCATTGAAACTACCATATTGAGTGGAGATTTTAAATTGGCCTCCGGGCACTATACCACGGACATAACCCGCACCCAATTCATACATCGTCGCGAAGAGTTGCCAACCTATGCCAAGGTGGTGACATCCCATGAGGGTACCATCCAGTTGGTACTTTTCATAACGGCCAGTTGTACCACCCTGCTTATTTGTGCCTTTGTTGTTTACTTTATGCTCAAGCGGGGCAAAGAGAAGGCCTTGTATTATGAACATGCTGTGGTCGGGGCAGGCGCTCCGCCACCATATCAGTCACGTAAATCCAGTTTGACAAATGATTCAGAATTTGCCTCACCCATTTTTGTTTTAAGTCCCGAACATGATTTGGAAAGTATTCGGCCACCATTGGAAAATAAACCGCAACAGAAGTTTTAAGCGTACGACAGAGGAGCGGGAGAGGAGGAAGTGTGGTCATGTCGATCTACATTGAGAAATGAAATTTTTTTTTGTAAATAGTTATTTTTTAGATAAATCAGAAAATTAAAAAAGAGAGGTTAATTTTGAATTGAAAAGGGGCTATAAGGAACTAAAGATAACTTTTTTGGAAATTCAGCTGAGCTGAATACAATTTTTTAATGAAAATTTACAATTCAGCTTATCTGCATAGCTATTTTCTAATGAAAATTTACTATTCAGCTTGGCTGAATACGCTTTCCTATTGAAAATTTACTATTCAGCTTTGCTGAATAGCATTTTCTGATGAAAATTTACTATTCAGCCTGGATGAATAGCATTTTCTGATGTAATTTACTATTCAGCCTGGTTGAATAGCATTTTCGAATTAGAATTTAAAATTCAGATTTGCTGAATAGCATTTTCGATTTAAAATTTACTATTCAGCTTTGCTAAAAAGCATTTTCTAATGAAAATTTACTATTCAGCCTGGCTGAATAGCTAAATTTACTATTCAGCCTGGCTGAATATCATTTTCTATTAAAAATTTACTATTCAGCCTGGCTGAATAGCATTTTCTATTGAAAATTTACTATTCAGCCTGGCTGAATAGCATTTTCGAATAAAAAATTTAAAATTCAGATTTGCTGAATAGCATTTTCGATTTAAAATTTACTATTCAGCTTTGCTGAAAAGCATTTTCTAATGAAAATTTACTATTCAGCCTGGCTGAATAGCATTTTCTGATGAAAATTTACTATTCAGCCTGGCTGAATAGCATTTTCTGGCTGAATAGCATTTTCTGATGAAAATTTACTATTCAGCCTGGCTGAATAGCATTTTCTAATGAAAATTTAATATTCAGTCCGGCTGAATAACACTTTCTAATGAAAATTTAATATTCAGCCTAATGAAAAATTTCTAATGCAAATTGAAAATAGCATTTTCTAATGAAAATGTACTATTCAGCCTTGCTGAATAGCATTTTCTAATGAAAATGTTCAGCCATGCTGAATAAAAACTTTCTATAGAAAATCCAGCATGGCTGAATTCGGATTTTTTATAGAAAATTATTATTCAGCATTGCTGAATAGGACTTTTCTATAGAAAATTTTTATTCAGCTAAAGCTGAATGGGGATTTTCTACAGAATATTTTTATTCAGCATGGCTGAATATAGGTTTCTATAGAAAATCCCTTTTCAGCCATGCTGATTAAAAATTTTCTATAGAAAATTCCTATTCAGCCATGCTGGATAAATATTTACTATAGAAAACCCCTATTCAGCCATGCTGAATACAAATTTTCTATAGAAACCTATATTCAGCCATGCTGAATAAATATTTTCTATAGAAAATTCAAATTTAACCATGCTGAATTAAAATTTTCTATAAAAAATTCCCAAATTTTCTATAGAAAAGTCCTATTCAGCAATGCTGAATAAACATTTTCTATAGAAAATTCGAATTCAGTCATGCTGAATATTAATTTTTCTATAGAAAATGTATATTCAGCCATGCTGAATTAAAATTTGATATAGAAAATGTATATTCAGCAATGCTACAAATTTTCTTTAGAAAATCCCTATTCAGCCATGCTGAATAACAAATTTTTATGGAAAATTCATATTCAGCCATGCTGAATAACAATTTTTTCTTATAAAAACATCCATATTCAGCCCTCTTGGTCATCTGTAGTTGATTCAAAATTGTTCTCCTTTTTTTCGAAAATTTAAAATAAATAAAAACCTTGTTAATTATTTAAAAATATTTTGTATGTATTTTTTTATTATTTTTCATATTTTTTGTTAAGATTTTTTTTATTTTTTTAATATTTAATATGTATGTATGTAGATTTTACTCTCTTTCTATATATACTATATATTTAATATATTTATGTATAATAATATATAAATTTCTAATATCTGTTTTTTGTTATTTTCATAATAATAATATTTTCTCTAAATTATATTCAGCATAATTTGTTTGGATGTATGTGTGTATATTTCTATGTATGTATGTACGGACATATACAGACGAAGAGGAATGTAAGAGATATAATAGTTTCAATTAATGGACCAATTGAAACAAAATAGTTTCAAATTGGTCCATTAAAATTTCATTAAAAGTTTATTTGTATGGTTATTTCTTCGTCGTCTATATGTATGTGTTTGTATGTTGTACTACATACTATTTTCATCATTACTGTATTCTTTTAATTTTCTATTTACTTCTGGAATTTGTTTCTATTTCTAAACAAAAAACATTTCAAATCTCTATTTTCCTTCGACTATCTAATCACCTCTCTGCCGGCAGAGCTTCGGCAGAGATGCTGAGTGTGTGTCTGTGCTTCGGCTAAATGCTAAATGACGACTACCTAAAATCCATTTTCCCGTTCTATCCATTATTTTGTTTAAACAATTTTTGTTGTGTTTTTTGTATTTCCTTTATCGCCTCACATTCATCGATTAATTTTTTGCATCATTCATTCATTAACAAACCAACAACAACAAAAATACATCTGTGCTTTATTATTAAATATAAATATTGTGTGTATTTTTTATTATTATTTTATTTAATTATATATTTTTGTAGTTATGTAAGTTATGTTTGTGTATATTATTATTTTTTAATTATTCTTTCTTGAAATATGAATAAATAAATTTGTACGAAATAAATCCCCAAGAATTGGATGTGTGTATTTGGATGGATATTGTTGCTTATATTTTGAAGAAAAAAAGTGAAGGAAGGAACGAATGTTTCTCTATGTGTGTGTGTAGTTGTAGTAGTGGTAATAGTATGCAGTTGTAGTTGTTGTTGTAATGATAACGGTTATAGTGTCAGTTGTCAACTTTGTTAAGATACAGATATAAACGTTAATAAAAACAAGGACCTATATAGACATATATTCTACGAGAAGTATCAGGGGATGTAGATCTCACCTCGGAGGTTTATAAGGTTATGTTCTATGTAGACTAACCTAAAAAGTGGCTCGATCAATATAATTTTTGGTAGGAAGATGCGTTGCTCTATGAAAATGCAAAATACCAATTTTCAGACAATTCGGCTGAAAAATGTGCCCAAGCTCCCCAAAATAATGAAAGGTTATGTTCTATGGGGCTATCCTAAGAAGTGGGCCAATGGACAAAATTTTTGGTAGGAAGATGTGTTAACCTATGAAAATGTAAAATACCAAATTACAGCCAATTCCCTTGAAAAATGTGCCCGAGCTTCCCAAAATAATGCAATTTTTGAGGTTATGTTCAATGGGGGCTAACCTAAAAAGTAGATCGATATCGATAATTTTGTTGGGGAGATTTGCTACCCAATGAGATTGCAATATAACAAATTTCAGCCAAATCGCTTGAAAAAGCCCCCAAAAAAATGAAATTTGTGAGGTTATGTTCAATGGGGACTAACCCAAAAAGTATGCCAATATGAATAATTTTTGGAAGGAAGATTTGCTACCCAATGAGAATTAAAAATACCAAATTTCAGCCCATTCGGTTGGAAAATGTGCCCAAGCTCCCCAAAATAATGAAATTTGTGAGGTTATGTTCAATGGGGACTAACCCAAATAGTATACCAATATTAATAATTTTTGGAAGGAAGATGTGTTACCCTATGAAAATGCCAAATACCAAATTACAGCCAATTCGGTTGGAAATTGTACACAAGCCCCCCAAAATAATGAAATTTGTGAGGTTATGTTCAATCCTAAAAAGTAGATCGATATCGATCATTTTTGGTGGAGGGATTTGCTACCCAATGAGATTTCAATATAACAAATTTCAGCCAATTCGGTTGAAAATGTGCCCAAGATCCCCCAAATAATGACATTTTGTGGGGTTATGTTCAATGAGGGCTATCCTAAAAAGTGTATCGATATCTATAATTTTTGGTAGGGCAATTTGCAACCCCATGAGAATTTAAAATACCAAATTACAGCCAACATGGTTGAAATGTATGCCCAAGCTCCCCAAAATAATGCAATTTTCGAGGTTATGTTCTATAGGGACTAACCTAAATAGTAGGCCAATAGAGATAATTTTTGGTAAGAAGATGTCTTACCCTAGAAAAATGCAAAATACCAAATTACAACCATTTCGTTTGAAAAATTTAAATAATTCGCGAAAAAATTTAAATTTGTGAGGTTATGTTCAATGGGCGTTATCCCAAAAAAGTACCCCAATCTAGATAATTTTTGGTAGGAAGATGTGCTATTCAATTAGAATTTCAAATACCAAATTACAGCTTATTCGTTTGATAAGCGTAACCAATCTCCCCGAAATAATGAAATTTGTAAGGTTATGTTTAATGGGGGCTATCCAAAAAAATAGGCCAAATATTTGCTACCCAGTGGAAATTCAAAATACCAATCGATCATTTTTGGTAGAGAGATTTGCTACCCAATAAGATTTAAAAATACCAAATTACAGTCGATTCGGTTGAATTCGATTGTTCAATCGCTTCAAATTAAAATCAAAAGATTTTAAAATATTTACTCCTTGTGGGGAAGGTACCAGAAGGAGAGGACAGAATGGTCCAATCTTCGGACTTGATCTAGGCTTGGCAAATATAATTGTTTTTGCAAAGTTTGGATCCAATCAGACATTCCATAGTGGATTCACAAATATTGAACATTTTTACCATTTGCGGGGGAAGTACCAGAAGTAGTGGACCAATGGGTTCCATCATCGGACTTCATAGTCTGGACAGTCCGTTCGCATAATATTATGAAATTAGTTTTTTTGCACAATTTTCACCATTTTGTGGGGGAGGTACCAGAGGGAGTGAACCGATATTCCCCATCTACAAACACAAACTAAATTTGGAAGAAATATTACGATGTCCAAAGTTTGGATGAAATCGGTTGGTCCGCTCGAGAGTAGCCGTGTCCACTATCCGGTCAGACAGACAGACGGACTTTTCTTAATCGGCTCCAATTTGTCTCAATTTGGTCAAAAGAAACATGGGGTTAGACCATATTTTTGACATATCAAAGAGTATATACCCTCATTAGCCATACGGCTGAGGGTATGAAAATCCACAAAATACGATTTCAAAATAATTTCCTTTAATAGATCTACATCTCAGCCCTAATTCGCATTCCAAATTTCAAATTTTTAGCTCCATCCATTCACATGCTACGGAATTGTACCAAATTTAGTACATTTAGTGTATATTCTACACCCCACCATTGACCCTCATTTAAAATTTAAGAGTTCTAGCTCTACCGGTTCGCAAAATAAAAATGGTATCTCATTTAGTACTTTTTGTACCGTTCTAGTACGAATTTCCAAAAACCCAGCCTTATCTGTCATCTTTGGACCAAGAGTGACCCTCACCCAAAATTTCAAGATTCTAGCTTCAGCCGTTTCGTCTAGGCGTTGATGAATCGTTAAGTCAGTCAGTCAGTCAATCACTTTACCCATTTATTAGTATAGATAGTGACAAGGATCTTTAAAATGCCTACCAAATACATGGGCCTATGCCAACACCTGGAAATAAAATAAAAAGAAATCATTGACATGGCTACACTTCAACACTTGGTTGTTGTAGCAGCCCAACTGCTTTTTGCGCAATGAGCTGAGGTTACGGACGTTGGCTGAGTAAGATTACTATGTGCTTGTGGGGAGTTTTTTCTTTCCTCCTGCGCATTCTTTTGGTCCACGTCGAGTTTGGTGGTGATCCCGACGCAGTACCTGCTTGTGTGCTATCGTCCGATCCACACATGTCAAAATCTTATGACTAGTATATTCTAATGCCGATGCGTCGATTGTAATTGCAGTACTTAGACAGCTGCCTCAATTGTATTCGACACAAATTGACAACACAATACCAAACGCATTATCGGCATATAGACGGGGATCAAACGGAATAATGCACCTGTTGCTCAACTTGCTTTCACTATTTTCATCCCTTAAATATTGACGTGAAATTTTTCAACAAACACATATTCAATGCTACAACAACAAGTCTTTAGATTTGTGTTTTTATGTTCAAACTATTGTTTCCACAATTTTTATTTTATTTATAGATATAGCCTTCAAAAACCAGAAACACCCAATTCAAAATAACGAATAGGAAGAGATATTTGAAGGAGCAAAAATTACATGCAAAGAAGTTGACCACAAACACTTTCTCAAAAAATAACGATCAATTCATAAAATTTACCACGGCCGAGTGATCAATCACACTTTTGGACTGTTAGAAATCAGTTAACAGGGATTTTTATCAGTCTTCGGCATTAGTTTGCAGGTTTTCTCTATTTATCGAATCTACAAAATTTTGACCATTTTATGGGGGAGGTATCATTAAAAATTGGGCTAATTTTCCTCATTTTTGAACTTAAACTAAGTTTGGAAGAAATATTACGATGTGCACAGTTTGGATGAAATGGACACCTTCCGGCCAGACAGACACAGACGGACATTTGTAAATTGAGGGTATAACACAAGAAAACGAATAACAAAATTATAGACTCAGGTTGGAAATTCAACATACCGAAAAGGGATATGTAAAAACACGGATCTATGTCGAAATTTTGTTAGCGAAGAATTTTTCACAATTATATTGTCGTATGTACCCGGATGTGGGAGTTACACGTAAATATTCTCAGGAGCTTATGTATTCAAATATTATTTTAGTAACCCATTACCACACTACAGGGCGGAAATATAGCGGTGATCGGTTTGAAAAGTTCCATGAGGTTCCAGTTATGGTCAAGAACAACGCCTATCATTTTCGATGATGATCAGATACTAATTTTGAGATAAAGTGGACCGAATACACAATTATATGCAGACTTCAGAACATAACCCACGGTGAAGGGTATAGGACTGTACTGAATATTAGTTATATTCGGAAAATATGTCAGTGTAAGGAAGTGGTGCTGTTGACCTCTAATCGAGCAAGAGCGTGCAACTATCACGAAATATTGCCCAGGCTCAGAATAAAAATCCGCAGAATGTTAGTGTTCCATGGTAGGTGTTTAAGGTATTGTATGGTCGGCCCCGTTCGACTATACTGCTCCGTTCACTGGTTTTTATTTATTTCTCTTTCGAGCGATTTTTTTACTCACCAAAAAATTTGAAAATTCGAAATATGGCGTACTTTTACCCTAAACTGAGCTGAGAATATTTAATTTGTCATCTAATCTTAAAAATTATTCGGCAATTTTGACTAGAAAATAGGTTCCATAAAACGAAGATGTTTTTCAAGTTCCAGCGATATAATAATCCTTTATTGGAATTGCATTGATTTTGATCGTTAGAGGAAGGTAACTGTGTCAGTCTGAAAATGTAAATCAAAATTAGTACCATTTATATATTTGAGATTCGAATTAAAAAATTATACCAATATCTTTTGACAGTTGTAGCACATAATTTAGCCATCATCGAGGTCTTCTATGGAGTGTGGATTGATCTATATCAGCTTTATCGAATTCTGGGTCTTGCAGCAAATTGATTTCAAAATAATCGCTTTAAAATCAGATTTATCACTAAAGTGATATCTGTCAGGAATTTTGTATTCTTGCTGTCCGCCAATTTTAACATCGGTCATTATATTTGTTAATAATTGTGTTCAAATTTTAAAATTATTGGTCATTTTTTAATATTTTCTTTTAATATTTCAGATTTGCGATAGGGTAACCTTTTATCTTACAATAAAAAAATGCATTATTCAATGAATTACAATTATAAATCTTCAGATATATGTATGTATGTGTATGTAGGTGTGTTCCAATTTTTTTAGTGAAATATTTTCTCACATTCTAAATAATACATTACTCTACGTAAATCTGGATAATATTTATCTGTCTATAAATAGTATAACGATATTTGTGTGTTTATATCTGTAAACAAAGCTGTCAGAACCACCACTTGGTTCTGATCATTGCGATTCAAAAGTGTATAGGAAAAAATGGGCGCGATTAACAAACCGAGAAAAATTAAACACAAACAATCTTGATTGTTTGTATTTTCCAAACTATCACTATGTGTGTGTGTATGATTGTAAAATAAATGCCCCTCTGAAATTCGCAATGTTAGTTTGTAATAAAATATGTATATACATGTGTGTATGTATAAATAGATATTTCAAATTGATAACAAATGTTGTGTTGCTAATTTTTTGTTGCTAGTGGTCTTTTTTTTTATGAATAAGAAGAAAAATATGCAATGGAAAAAAAAGAGTTTTTTTGTTGTTGTTCTTTGGAAGTCATTTTGATATATTATATATTTTGTTTTATTTTAATTTATGTATGTATATAGAAAAAGAGAGAGTGAGATTTATGAATCTTGGCCTTTGTAATTTTTTTGATTTTTCTCCAAAAAATTCTTTTTAGTTTCAGTTTTGTTACGATCTTTGGAAAAAAAGTAGGTAGTTTTGTTTCACATAACAATTTTTTTAGTAGTAGTTGTTGTTGTTAATCTATTTAACTAGAAAAGTGAATATTTAGTTTCTAGGTTTTTTTTGTTTTTGTAAATTTTTTAAATATAAATTCTAAAAAGGAGTGTATAAATATTTGTTGTTGTTTTTTTATTTTTGTATGTTTAGAAAAATAATTTTATGAGGTGAAGGAGGGGGAAGGGAGTTAGGGATTTGTTTTTGTTTTGAGGAAGTGAATATTTAAATAAAGTTGAATAAAAAAGTGAAGATATGTAAAGCAACATGTAAAGGCCTTTGGGTATATTATACACACCTTGAGGTCTTCTAAAGGCAATCGAAGATCTAGAGGTTTTCGATAGGCAATAGAGGAAGCGGTCGTTTCTTAATTTTTTTTTTAATTAAAATAATATTAGTGGTTTAAAAAATTTTTAAATAATTCAAGGCCGGAAAGGAGAAAATATTTTAAAAATCCGATGGTGGAAGCTACTCGAAAATATTTTAAAAAAATCCGATGGTGGAAGCTACTCGAAAATAATTTAAATAAAAAAACCAAAGGCTTGACATTTTTTTAACCCAAGGTCAGAGGGTATTGAAAACCATTTTTTAATATTCAAATTCGATAAATTCTTGAAAACTATAATTTGTTAATTCAAAGGATGAAATCGTTAAAAAAAAATATTTTTTTAAAATTCTCACAACATGTCCTAGCCAACGTAGTCGCTGCAGCTCAATACGTCTAACAATGTCGATGTCCGAGAATAGCTGGTACATTCGACGGCGATATTCACCGTCAACGCAGATCGGCCCATAGATCTTTCAGAGAAATTTTTCACTCAAACACTTTAAGAGCTGCCTCATCTGCTTGCGTAAGTACCCATGCTTCAGATCCATATAACAGCACGGGTAATATCAGCGTCTTGTAGAGTGAGAGTTTGGTCTGGCGGGATGTTGCCTTGCTTTTGAGTTGTTTGCTCAGTGCATAGGAGCATCTGTTGGCCAACACTATCCCTCTCCGAATTTCAAAACTGATGTCATTCGTTTTGTTTAGGGCGGTACCAAGATATATATAATATTTGATTACCTCGAAGATGTAGTTCTCAAGTTCCACAGTTGATCCGAGTCTAGTGGACGTCTTGCGCGTTGATACCATCAGCTTCCGTTTACTGCCAGACCCACTTTGACAGACTCCTTCTCAATCTGTTCAAAGGTGGCTGTTACCACTCTCAGTTTTCGACCCATTATGTCGATGTCATCGGCGTAGGCGATTAACATGTGTTGTTTGGTGTACAGAGTGCCACTTCTCTTCACTTTTGCCTCTCGTATAACCTTTTCCAGCAGTATGTTAAAAAGGTCACCCGACAAACTATCACCTTGTCTGAATCCTCGTTCGGTATTAAAGGGCTCCGAGAAGTCCTTTCCGACTTTAACTGCTGATCTTATGCCTGTTAAAGTCATCCTGCATATCCGAATTAATTTTGCAGGAATGCCAAACGCAGACATGGCTTTAAACACCTCTGAACGAATAGGACTGTCGAATGCGGCTTTATAGTCGACGAATAGGTGGAATATGTCGAAGTGTTTTTCGTGGGGTTTTTACAGGATTTGGAGCAGAGTGTAAATCTGGTCAATGGTGGATTTGCCAGGGCTGAAGACGCATTTGTATGTTTCAATAATCCCATTTTCCATAGGCTTCAGTCGTTTATATGCGATGGGAAGGAGAATTATTCCTCTATAGTTGGCACATATCGTCTTGTCTCCTTTTTTTGCACGGGACACAGGATGCTGAGGTTCCAATCATTGGACATGCATTCCTCTAGCCAAATTGTACTAATCAGATGGTTATAACTTTTATGTTATATTATTTATATTAAAACATTCAAGGTCGAAAGGAGATTTAAGGGAACCCCCCCCCCCCCCCCATTCTCAATTTTTTATTTTTAAGATTTTAAATGGGCTGGTAAATGAATACCAATGCTTGTTAAGGTTTGTAACTTTGCACACATATATTTGAAGATTTAAAAAGGAAGAAAAATAATTTACAAAAAAATTTTGTTGTTGTTTTGTTGTTGTTTTTTGTGATCAAAGAAAAGTCCTTATTTTTGATGGCGGGCATGATAACTCCTCACTGGAACATCGGAATCCGAAAATTTCAACGGTGTTAGAAAGAGTACATGTCTGGCTCTCGTATGAACTAGGATAATTGACCTCGCTCTAAAATTAACAAAATGGCGGACCTTTGAAAAAATATTTTTGGAAAATCGCCGATTTTTTACCAAAAACCAAGTTAAAAAATAAGGAAGATCTTCACCGATTGGCTTTATCCTAGTTCATACGATAGCTATACACTCACAGAGAAACGTGTAAAAATTTGAAATCGATTGGGTTATTAGTTTTTGAGTTATCGTGCCCGCCATTCGCAAAAAAATGTTTAGAGAAAAACGCGTTTAAAGTTTGAGAAGCCCTTCAGCCGTCACTTGATGCTGACACAATAAATCAGCTATATCTTCAAGAGTTCTTGAGATTTTAACTTGAAATTTTGCAGGGACATTCTTGAATTAGTGTAGATTGGAATTAAGTCAACAAAAATTTTGACCCCGAGAATGGGGGGGGTCCCCTTAAAAAATAACTTTTTATATCTATCCAATATCCAAGGTCGGAAGGAGCTTGAAAATTTAGTTTCTAAATACTTCGTAATAGAAAAGAGTTTAAAAAAAATATTAAAAAAACATTAAATAAAATCCAAGGTGCTTTAAAAATTAATTAAAAATACAAGATTCTGATAGGCCTTGAAATATTTATCGTAAAAAATTGCACGAGTAGGATAGTATCGGAAAAATTAATCTTTGAAAATCCTCTCGACTTTCTTAAGACAATAGATGACCTCTAGGTATTTTATAGACAATTTATAGACAATAATACTCAAAGGTCTTCTAAGGGAAATAAAAAAGTTCTAGGTATAGGTATACTATAGTTAATATGCACCTTTTGATCTTCTATAGACCATAGAAGGTCTCTTGGTCGTCTATATACAATAGAAGACCTAAAGGTCGTCTACAACCAGTAAATGACCTCAGATATTCTCTAGGGAATAGAAAACCAATAGGTACGCTTGTATGGAAGACTTATTTGCCTCCTTGTAGAGAGAAAAAATAAATAAATAAAAACAGGTTTGTATTTTCCTTTTTTGGTTATGATCTTCACAATATCTATGTGCAAATATGTGTTTGTAAATATAAATATTTCTTTATTTTAGTATAATAATTATATTTCATTTTTATCTCCGATTAATTTTAAAGAACTTCTATGGGTTCTTGAATACTAATAAATGGTGGAATATTTATTAAAAAATATATATAGTGTTAGATACGTTTTCGAATGTTTGTTGAGCATAAACTTATTAAAAAAATTAATTTTTAATTAATAATGGTTTAAAAAAATATATATTAATATAAAATGAGCAAGAAAGAGATACATGATTAGAGATAGAGAGAAAAAATAATTACGAATAAAGCTAAAATGCAATAATAATTATAGTAAAAAATGGAATCACTTCGAGATAAGGGATGTCGCGGTTAACCAATCAAAGGTTTGGGGATGGAGGGAGGTAGGTTAGGAGAGATATATATTTAATTTTTGTTGTGTTATAGATGTGTGTGTGTTTTTTGGAAGGATTACATATAAGACTATCTACTGTTTGTTTCTTTGTAAAAAAAAAAACAATTTACTTGTTTGAGCCACCACCTCCGGCTCCACTGCCTGTGGCCCCATCACGCCTAGTCATGGGTATAGCTGCTCTTTGATCTTCCATTCGGCCACTTTGAACTTTCATAATAAGCGAAAAGAAATCCTCATCAGGTACTGTGGTACCCCTACCAGCCGATGGTCGATTTCTCGGTTGAGCCTCAGCATCAATGAGAACATTTGGTCGTGGCAATTCGGAACGTTGCTCTTCCAGCCGGGAGCTCTGGCAACGCATTAACATATCCAAAAAGTCATCGTCAACTTTTTCCGTTGCAGTGGCACTGCGCAACAACTGGGGATGACTAGCGGCGGCTGCGGCAGTGGCATTGTTACCACTTGCCGTGCCATTATTTGATGATGTACTACTGGCAGCATTAGCTTTCAGACCCGGCAAACCATTTGCACCATCACCACCATTTGCAAAGCCGTTGTTGTTTTGTATTGAATTGTGTTGTTGCAAGGGTTTACGTGTAGCTCCACCACTAGCGGAGGCTGCACCTCCGGCGGTAGCAGCTGCATTACCACCACCACCAGCCACAGCAATTGGTGCGGAAATATTTGGTCCCTGACTACTAATTTTATTGATTTTAATGGAGCAACGTTGATCATCCATACGTTTGGACTGGGAACGTGACAACAGCTCAAAGAAATCATCATCCTGAGCTTTGGCCATGGGCGGACGCATTGCTTTATTGTTGGCATCTTGTTTTTGTTGGCGTTTGCCATCGGGTGTGATTTTAATTAAATCCAGCTGTTCCATACTCTGGCGGCGAACGCGGACCTGGAAGAAGAAAAAGAAGAAATTAATAAATGATTACATTTTTTGGAAAGGACTGTTTTAAGAAATAAACTCTTTTAAAAAATTCACGCCTTGAAAAAATATTTTTTAAAAAATACACGCCTTGAAAAAAATATGTTTAAAAAAATTCACGCCTTGAAAAAAATATTTAAAAAAAAAACACGCCTAGAAAAAATATTCTTTAAAAAATCCACGCCTTGAAAAAATATTTTTTAAAAAATCCTCGCCTTGAAAAAATATTTTTTAATAAAATCCACGCCTGGAAAAAATATTTAAAAAAAACCCACGTTTGGAAAAAATATTTAAAAAAAATCCACGCCTGGAAAACATTTTTTTTGGAAAAAAATCCACGCCTTGAAATTTTTTTTTTTAAATCCACGCCTTGAAAACATTTTTTGAAAAAATCCACGCCTTGAAAATCTATTCTTTAAAAAATCCACGCCTTTTGTAAGCCTTGAAAAAATATCCTTTAAAAAGTCCACGCTTCTTTCAAAACCCATTGATCGGATAGGCCTTAAAAATATTTTTCAAGCTTCGTATCAAAGTTAAAAAAAATCCCTAGGACACTTACCATCCTTCCCTGCGAATTTTCCGAACCATCTGACTGGACATCACTACCCTGCGACAAGTCGGTATTACTTGAACGATCATCCAACTCCACCGGAGATGGTGCCACTTCGGGCATACCCAACAGCTTACGCAAATCGGCAATATTCACACGAGCTGTACTCTCACCGACCGGATCCTGTAGCTCTTTGGCCAAATGCAAATGCGATTCAGCATATTTTAAAGCTTTTTCATGATTTCCAATCGCTGAATGGGCATTTCCCAGTGACCAACAGGCACGAGCCTCACCAACACGATCACCCAATTCCTGAGCAATACCCAAATGACGTTGATGATAATCAATGGCGGTGGCAAATTCACGCAACAGAGTATAGGTGTTGCCCAAGCTATAACAGGATTGGGCCTCAACTTCCCGCTCGCCCAATTCAATGGCCAAGGCCAGGGTACGTTTGTAGTGATCGGCAGCTTCTTCAAATTGGCCCAAAAAGATATGTGAGTTGCCCAAATTGCTGTTGGCACGACGCTCCGCCGCCTTGTCACCAAATTCACGGGCAATGCGCAAGCGCTCCTGGTGATGTTCAATGGCAGCCTGGAAGTCACCTGTAAATAAAAAACACACACACATTTCAGAATACCCACATTTCAAAACACTTCATCCCGCTGCCGCCTTACCTAACAGATAATAGGTGTTGCCCAAATTACCACATGCCCTGCCTTGGGCACCACGATCACCCAGCTCCCGCATCAATTTCAAATTCTCTTGATAATATTCCACGGCTTTGGTCAGGGCCTCCTTCACATCATCACCAAAATCTCCAGGATTTCTTTGACCCATATGCTTACCCTTGGCATGATAAACATTACCCAAATTGTAGAGGGCCCTACCCTCCGATAATTTATCACCCAATTGCCGTGCCAGTGTTAAATGACGATCACAACACATTACGGCCTCATCGAATCGCCCCATTACCTTAAAGGTATTACCCAAATTACCCGATGACTTCGCCTCACCCAATTTATCATTCATGGAACGGGCCAATGTCAAATCCAATTTATGATATTGCATTGCCTTGGAATAGTCGCCCAAATAGAAGTAGGCGTTGCCCAACTGAGAATAGATCGCACTCAGTGTGCGAAGGTCATCGGTTCCTGCACGAATTGCGGCCTGAAAGAAGGCCACACCTGCCCGACAATCGCCAGCCTTACACAGGCGTTCACCTTCCAAGGCCAATTCCAGGCACATACTCGGTGCGGCGCCATCCTGTGAGGAGCCATCACCAGCTGAACCACTGCCGCCACCGCTACCACCACCGACATTTACATTTTCAGCCGATGCTGAGGCGGACAATGACGACGACATCTCGGACACACAACGACCACTCACTCAACGCGACGCAACGCTCTTTACTTGTTGTTATTTCTGCTGGTGTTCTGTTTTATTTTGTCTTCGTTCTTTTTCGCTTAACATAAATTGAAATACATCGATGTGTGTGAATAGAGATCGTTGTTACTGCTGTTTGGCGTCGTCCTCGAATGTATCTGCTGGGTGGCTGCCTGTCTGCGTATTCACAAATTTCTTAATTTTTTCCGAGTATTGTTTTTTCACGTCTTAAAGCAACAAATATGAGAAGTGATTCACAAACTATGATGAGAATGGCTGTCTAAACAAAATGAATTAGGGATACTGAAGTCGACTTTGGGATACAGGGACTTAGAGATCGAAATTAATAACAAATGGCAGCACTTATACAAATTGCTCTTTGAACACGGTGAGATTTGGCAGCACCTGGTGTAGATGCGCTTTGAGCTATCATTCCGATTATTTTGAGATGGTAGATCGATAATACCCATCGATAACATGTAATTTGTTGTAATTAGAAGTTATTTCTGGAAATGATTGATAAAAAATGGAAAAATGTTTAATTTATGAACGGAATTAATGTCTAAATGTTTATTTTTACGAAATCCACCTCACCTCAAATGTCCCATAGATTATACGTCAGGATTTGTGAACAGGATTAACGTGACTTATACGCTATTGAATTGACGTTTGTAATCGAGTGTATTTTTCTGCATATTTTCATATTTTTCACTAAGATATCATACGACATTTCACTTTGTATTGAATGGCTCTTAAAGGTCCTTTCAGACTTTAACTGGCGACGTTATGCCAGTTAAAGTTATCCTGCATTGCCGTATTAAGTTTGCAGGAATGCAAAACACAAACATGGCTTTAAAAACCTCTGAGCGGATTGGGCTATCGAATGCGGAAAAGGATTTGGCGCAGTGTAAAAATCTGGTCTATGGTGAATTTGCCAGGTCTGAAGCAGCATTTGTATGGTCCAATAATGTCATTGACCTTTGGCTTCAGTTGTTCACACAGCTGGATAGCACATTATATGCGATGGGAAGGAGACTTATTCCTCTATAGTTGGCACATATCGTCTTGTCGGGACACGGATGCTGAGGTTCCAATCAATGGGCATTTTCTAGCCTAATTGTACTAATCAACTGGATCATGCTCCTGACCAGCATCTGAACACCGGTCTTGAATCGTTCGGTTGGTAATTCATCGGCTTGCTGCTTAATTATTTTCCAGCCAATTAATTTCTACACTCTATACTTTTATCTCTAATTGGATCTGGCGTACTTTCTTCACCGTTACTATTTGATGCCAAAAGCTTTGCAAAATGCTCCTTCCAGATCCTCAAGACGCTGTCTGAATCTGTTCAGGTTTCCTTCTTCGTCTCTACAGGAGTATGTGCCTGCACCAAAGCCTTCGCTCTGTTTTTTACTCGTTGGTCAAATTTCCGGACTTCATTCTGACTTCTGTACATCTCGATTTGCGCATGCTTACGATTTTCTTGTTCTTTCTTCTCTACCGATATTTCTCCATCGCATTACGTGTTGCTATTGTCTGCAGGGTTGCCCTATACGCTGCGTTTTTCACATCAGTAGCATTACGACTCCTGATCGTACCATGGGTTTCTTGATGGTGGTTTTTGGTATCAAGTGTTGATTTTGCTGCAGTTTGTTGGGAGTGGGCAATTATTTGCCATTCTGCAAAGAATTGCACAAAATTGTGAAACAGTTTAAAAAATATAATTATAAATTATAATTAATGTTATATTAAAATATCATTAATTGAATGAATATATATATATATATATATATATATATATATAGAAATGTTGAAATAAATAATGTTTAATAGTTCAAATATTTAAATTTAACAGTATTATAATCAGAATGCTATACGCCAATTCCAATGCAATTGTTTATAGTTTAAGGTTGGTTTTATGCATGGCACAATAAATAGGCAGTCCATTTAGCGCAGCTGATGACTTGATTAAATGTCAAAGTGCGCAATTTCTACCTGAATTTGATGTGGAATGTTGCCAACCATGTGAAATATTATATGGAAAAATTTGACAGATTATTATTGCGTCACTGTTTTATGTATTGCGTCCATTTGTAACTTACAAAATGTGACAAGCAGACTCCATACTATTTATGTGAGAAATATGAAATAAAGAATAGTAAGGAAGAAGCTAAAGAATAAAGTTCAAAGTTCAATTCAATAAAGTTCATTTGTTTTCTCAATAATGTAATTATAAATTGTGGTTTTTAAATTTTGATTGGACACACATTTTTTTGAAAAGCAAATTTGTAACATTTCATCTGGAAACTGAAAATTTTGGAAAATAAATCCAAAGTCTTCGTCGTCTTCGGATTTAAGTGTAACCGAATTTATATATTCTTTTATATGAAGTTCACATTCACATTTCTGATTTTCCTTACTGATGGATGCATATTATTGTCTACTAAAGACGGTAATTGTGAAAATAGTATTCCAAAGCATCTTGATTTATTTTTCCTGGCAATATGAATTTAATATCAAATAGGTCCTCGCTACGAAATAATAGGCATGGAATGCTCTGACTGAAGCCACCAATACAATGCACATTAACACTGTTATTTACAACAAAGGTAATCTCTCGCTTATTGGAGTTGACCTATTTTATTTTTGAAATTGAGTGATGAGGGGGTTTTAGCATTCAATTCATCAAATATATCATTCATTCTTTTGATGAACTCAGCAGTCGGGAATGCATCATCTGAGATGTATCCGTTTTCTAAGCATGTGCGCCAAGCTGCTGCTACCGAATTGCTTGGCCCTACTGACGCTCATTTTATCACACAGGGCAGGATTTATGTGCTTCTCTGTGAAATTTGTATTTTCAATTCAATTTCAAACACTGATAATTTCTCCTGAATTGGTTTTGAATCCATGTTTCATCAAATTATTCCTAATAGATGTTAAAAGCTGGCAATAATCATACATACAATACACTTTTCGACCATTAAAAGTAAAATAGGGTTCATTATATGACGACACTAGGAAACTAAATAGGCCAATGTTTGCGGCCCCCTGGTCACAAAGTATGACTCTCATATCCAAGCCTTTATCCTGCATAATGTGTAGGTTTTCGCACAAAATATTATACAACAACGCTTTTGTGAGATGCTTGGATACAGGATAATAACTTATGACATATTTCCAGTCGGAACAAATACCTTTAATCATAGAAAAGAGACACTTATGAGCCATTTTGTTTGACTTCTGTCATTCCCAAAATCTTTGAAGCAACAAACAACATATTGTGCTTTGTTTGTTTTATGTCCACTACATCAAACACTAGGAAGCAGATGCGTTCTTTGGAATACATTTTCTGCACTTGCATGCTTAGGCAATTTATAACAGCAGCATCTAATCATGGACTCACACACCGAATCTGTATCCATCGGTCAGAGACCTAGGATTTGATAAATTAAAATTAATTTTGTCCCTCCTAAATTTATAACACCTCGCACCTCTAAAATATAAATTTGAGCTAAAATCCGTTCGGGCTAATGTTAGTGCATCTTCTGTCATATAATGGGAGGGAATTATACAATTTTTCCTAAAATTATGCAACTCATTTTTGAATTTGGCATTTTCTCGAATTAAACTATCCCGCTCTGTCGTAAGATCATGTATTTTACCCTTCAAAACTACATTTTCCTCATTTAGTATAATTTCCCTTAGCCTCATTTTCGCATTTTCCTCTCTTAACACATCGATTTCGCTTTTATTAATATTTTCACATATGGCCCCAATTGCGTCAATTTTCCCACAAATGTAATGAGTAAGATTTTAACAAATGTAGTTACAATGTATCTTGTAAATTGTATAATACAATTTGTAATGCAATTCTATAATAAGTCAACGACAATATTACTGACCATTTAACTTTAAATTTCATGTTGTTACAATTTCATTATTTAACGTGTCGCCCAACTGGTGTTATTTAACTTTGCTAAAATACATATATGTGATGAAAATGCATTATCTTACACTTCTTCTCCAGTAGGGCTTTCATTTTTAGTGCATTTTCCTTCCGAGTTACTTCCCATTTCCACATTAGGTACCACATCTTCTGGAGGTTGTTGTGTGTTTGAATATGTTTTTGCACATTTTTCTGAATTGGTCGCATTTTCCATATCATCCAACTTTAGTTTTAAGCGATCCATCTCACCGTTTTCAGTTTTTTTTTAGAAATTCATTTGCGTATAGTGCAACTTCAGCAATTGGAACAAATACAATAAAAAAGGAAAAATAAAATCATAAGCAAACAAAAGACTTTATGTATGTATGGCAATGCTGACAAAAATCAAATGAAGAAACTACATCCGATCGTTCCTCTCTAGCAAATGAACTAGTTACTTTCATTAATATCGTATACCGTAGACAGACGAGAACGTTAATTTGCATTAAACAAATTTTAATTTGAATTTAAATTTCACCCTGACAGACGACAGTTTCTGCATTTATGTTACTGCTGATTCTTGTAAATACATATTTGTTTGTGTAAAAATAAAAATAATTTGGAAGACGCTAGAAAAAAAATGGATAGAAAACAAAAAATAAGATCAGCAGCTATGATGCTTGTGAAACATCAATACTTATTTGAAAGGAAGCTTAAATTGTTGTTGCTGAAATTGATCCAGAACTTGAGAGTTATTCATGCACTATCAACCACTAATCATAAAGTGTTGTTGCAAGTTGGAATCGCAGAAGAAGGATCTGAAATAAGAGAAAGGCAATTGTGGAAATTAGTATAACATTCACTTCATATAGTATAACATTCGCATGTATATATGTATTTTTATAGGATCGGAATAGCACTTTTTGGGAACATGACGTGCCTGCGATGGATGATAGCAGATTTAAGGAAAACTTTCGCCTCAACAGGAGTGCCTTTCGGTGGGACGCAGCACCGTTGGTGAAATTGTGGGAGATTTTTGCAATGCGATATGTAATAACCTATCTAATTGCATAAATTCATATCCTCGAACTACTGAGGAAATTAAGCGGATTGTTGACGGGTTCGAAGAACTTGGGTTTCCACAATGTTTTGGAGCAGTAGATGGTTGCCATATAGAAATTCAGCCAAAAAAAGAAGATGCCGTGGATTACCACAATTACAAAGGCTGGTATTCAGTAATACTGTTAGCAAGTTGCGATTACAGGTAAATTTTATCTTAAATATTTTTTGAAAACGTTAACTATTCTTTATTTTAGGTCAAAATTTACATATATAAACATTGGATCAAGTGGGAAAAATAATGACTCTTATACATTTTTGCCCAAAACAGTAAAATAATTGCCGGTATCTATGTGCCATTGTTGCTTATTGGCGATTCAGCCTTCCGCTTATCGCGCTATATGATGAAGCCTTTCCCTTACTCAATAAATCAGCCAGATGTAGAAAAAATCGTTAACTACCGACTATCCAAATGTCGCCGCGTGATTGAAAATGCATTTGGGCAACTGAAAGCTAGATTTAGGAGAATAGGTAGAGGCTTACAAGTATCAACAAAAAATATCAACATAATAATAAAAACATGTTGTATTTTGCACAACTTCTTGAAAATGGAGAACGATGAAGTTTCTCTTGTGTGGATGGAAAATGTTGCCGGAGACTCAACTACACCTCCTCAGCCTAGCCACACAACAAGAAGAGGTGAAAATGATGTGACAGCATCAATCATAAGAAATGCAATAGCATTGAGTTTCAGTAAGTAAAATTATATTTTATTATATATTAAAGTAAATAAATTAAAGTAAATTCTAAATCTTATCTATTAAATTTTTCATTAAAATAATAAATTCTCGGCTGGTTTCATTTTGTTCTCTGATAGCACTCACAATTTGATTTGACAGACATTGGCTATCTTCTAACACACATTTCAGCATATCATTTTGCTCTTTCATAATTTTTATAACTTCGCCTAAATTATTTCTCTTTTTTGCAGAGGACGACGAAGAGGGGGTTGCTGGGGGAAACACGACATCAAGATATGGCTGTGGCGATGGAGACAATGGTGATGTTTCGGGATGGTTGCTTGAATCAGACGTGTATTCCTAAATAAAGACAAAATTTATAGATGCATATTATATAATTAATTATTTCTTACAAATAAAAACGATTCCAAAACTTCCGCATTATTGTGAAATTTCGAATCTTGACGTGCACCACTTCCGCAGTAAATTTATGGTTCATTTGCGCTGCAATATCTTGGTAAATGTGACCATTCCGTTTTGCACGCCGCAAGTCGTTGGCACGTTCTTCCCAAAGTTGAAGTAAATGATGTGTATCAATGTCGCACCACACACTACGTTTCTTCCCCTTTGACATCTTAAAATTCATATTATTAATATTTCGTTCTTAAATTTAAAAAAAAAAACTTACTTTTTCTGTTGTGTTTTCCATTTTTATTTACACAAAATGTAAACTATTTGACAATGATTGATTGATTTTCAACAGCATTGCCATATTGAAATTTCTAAATTCAGTATAAATTCAGTTCAAATTCGTGCATTTAGCTTGACATATAAAAGGAGATAATGCTCAAATTAATTTGAATTAAGGCTGTTAATGCAAATTAAGGCTACCGTCTGTCTAGGCTAGTATCCTGCTGGTCTATCGACCAAAACAACAACATTAAGCTAGTTTATTGGATATTGGATTGGCTTCATATATATAGACATCCCGAGATATTCGCTTGGGTCTACCCACAATGAGAACCGGAATGGAGTATTGGGTTATAATAATTATAATTAGATTGTGATTTCCCTAGGGTGTAGTACAAACCCTGCTATCCCAATTTCAGACACGCAACGAGAATGAAGAGAATCACTAATACACTTACACAAAAATGCATCGTTGCCCTATAGAGACCTAAACCTGATGGTTAATCTCCCCACCCAACCTTGGTCAAAATCGGCCTTTTCTTCCATTATGTGACCCCGTAATCCGCCCACATCACAACACTCACCTCTATCTTAATTCTCCATATTATTCTTCATGATTTTTATCATATCATATTTTGAAATTGGCTTGAAAAGTTGAGACCTCATGTGCCCCATTATGTGGAAAAAGTTGTCCACGGTTTCGTTGGGTAGCTGTTTTCGTTGAGTCATGTCCGTAAGAATTTAAAAATTAGACTTGGAAGTCTGGTACTGGTTCAATATGCTATATTTTAGGTTTTCCCAATCGTGTAGCCTATTGGTCTTCTGGAATAACCAGCATCAATATTCCGCACGTCCTGATAAAAGGAGTAGAAAATCTCCAATGATTTCCGACCAAGGGATTCCGTACTGCCTTTTAAAATATTCGAGGCGATACATAAACTCCTCAACTCACAGCCCGGTCGAACTACCATCAAAACGTAAACCTAATTTATTTATCGACACTGGTCCTAGGGTCAAATGGCACTGATTGATTACGTTGTGTAATGGCTTGAAATTTGTGTTCCTACTGGGGGATTCCGATGCACTTTGATTACTTTGAGAAAATGCCTGCAGAACACCTGGATTACCGGACAATGAGGTATTATCGTTTATAACTGGATGTGTTGCTAAGGTGATATTACCTGATGAACCTGACCAACGCCATGAGGGCTTTGGTCAATTCCATTATTGACTTCTTTATTTAATCCATTTAATTTTTCAGGTCCTTTAGTTTATTTTCAAGCTGCCGATTCCACAACCCATGATCTCGGAGAGAGAAGCCTACCGAATTAATCCCTGGCTGTTGTTCTCCGATTTGGCCCTGGAGAAAAACGGGCCCCAAAGAATTGGTGAATGGAGAATTCTCGTTTATAGAGTGAGATAAGTCCCTAATCTGTGCATCATTGGGATTAATTTCTGTCATCTCGCTTCCGGTATCCTTTTTCTTTTCAATGACTGATGTATTTATATCAAATACCGTAGATCTATCCCACTTCCTGTTTTTCATAACTTCTCAGCACACACCAGTTACCAATCTATGAACGGAAGTATGTAAAAACAATATCACTTATACTTCTATTTTAAAAAATAAAATGTCTTTTTATCTTAACCTTTTTTATACCCTCCACCATAGTATGGAGGGTATATTAATTTTGTCATTCCGTTTGTAACTCATCGAAATATTCATTTCCGACCCTATAAAGTATATATATTCTTGATCAGGGTAAAATTCTAAGACGATCTAGCCATGTCCGTCTATTGTAATCACGCTATTTTCTGAAGGAATTAAGATAGGGTGCTGCATAAGTTTGTCTTTTGTCTACAGGCAGGTCCACCATAGTATGGAGGGTATATCAATTCTATATATATATATATTCTTGATCAGTTTTTGTTATTTGAATTTTGCCTTGTAAGGGCAGTGATCATTTGAAAGTTATTTTAAGTGGTTATTTATACTCTTTCGAGTCGAGCTTGATGATCTAAGTTTTGCAATGAAAAGGAAAGCCAGGAGATCGGGGTAAAATTCTAAGACGATCTAGCCATTTCCGTCTGTTGTAATCACTATTTCTGAAGGAATTAAGATAGGGTGCTGCATAGGTTTGTCTTTTGTCTACAGGCAAGTTCGAATATTGGATATATCGGTCCACGTTTAGGCATAGCCCCCATATAACAGTACCCCCAATTTTCGGTATTTTGGGTTTCTTTAGTGCGTTTTTAACCGAAAACGCTGAAATTTGGTACATTGGGTACTAAATGTCTCCACAAAAAATTACAAATATAGGTCCACTTTTTCTGGTAGTCTCCATATATCGGTACCTCCTAATTTTCAGTATTTTGGTGGTTTTTATCGTATTTTTTTCCACCGAATTGGCTGTAAATTAGTATTTTTAGTTCTTAATAGATAACAAATCTCTTCACAAAAAATTATAAATATATGTCCATATTTTCGGATCGTCCCCATATAATCCCCTTTTTATATTCAAATAGTTATATAATTTTTTCCGTGTTTGGGTTTGGTTCTAAGACTCTGTTGTAATCATTTCATCTGCGGGCTAAATAGCCCGCATTTAGCCCTAGCCCATGTGTAGGAGGTACAAGAAGGAGTGGACCGATATTCCTCATGTTCGAACTTGAACTTTGAAACAAATGGGGCCCAAACAAACATTGTGTCGAGGACCAATATTTAGAACCATAATCGGTTTGTAGAAATGTCGGTATAGGTACACTTTTTGGTATGTTCCCAATATTTTTATTTCAAATACCTGTCATTATATCTATGGTGGAGGGTATCCAAAGTTCGGCCCGGTTTACTTAACGCTTTTCCACTTGTTTTATCTCACCCTGTATATGTTTCTTCTGTTTTTTCTTAATCGTTCAATGTTCGCTTGTTATTTTTTTTTATTTTATTTTCCTTTTCTATGCTTGAAAAAACTATAAAAATTAAAAAAAAAAAATAATTCATACGGTTTAAAATTAAACATATCGCCATGCCACTCAACATCCAACACCATTTTTTCACTCTCTCTATCGATTACGTTCAACGATTACAAATGATAACAGATATCTCTACTCGCCGATAGCTTGCACAATCGCCGACTAACGAGCTATAGAACCCTATTCGAAGCCAGCTCTTGTAAAACGCAGAAAATAGAAAAAGGAATTTTGTGTCGAAAACGTTTATTTAATTCCATAATAAATTGCAATGCAATTCTATTGGTGGTGAAAAAACTCTGGATACGAAAAGTGTGTAAATTTTGCGAATATATTTAAAGAAAGCTAAAGAATTTTCCGAAACAGCAATTAACCAAAAAAATTGTTCAAAGAAAAAAATTACTACTTTGGAGAAAGAAAGAAAGAAAAAATTGTGTGTGTGCCCCAGAAAGAAAAAATCGAAAAGAAAGAGAAAATAGAAAAAAAGAAGCAAAAGCAAGCAAGCGAAAAAAATTAAATGAAGAAAGATTGGGAAAAAATTTAATGAAATTTTTGCAAAAAAATTTTTTGAAGAAAATTGTGGAGAAAAAATATTTTGCAATTAATTTTTAGCAAATTTTTTCAAAAAGAAGAGAAAGAGGAATAAAAGAGAAATAGAAAAAATAATTTTGTGCAAAAAAAATTGTGTGTGGATATTTTCTCCCCCTCACGGTTACTTTGAATTATACACACCAACCAGCCAGCCAGCGAGCCACCAGCAGCAGAAACACAGCACCTAAATAGCGAGAGAAGAGTGGTGGATTGTGAGGCAGGACCGACCAACCAACCGACCGACAAGACACGGAAAATGAGTAGAATATAATAAAAAGAAAATCGATTTTCCTCCTGATGTCTCATAACGAAGAAAAACCGAAATAAAATAAAATTTAAATAAAAAAAGCAAAAAAGAAAAATACTCGAAAAAAATTAGTGACGAAATAAAAATTAATCATTTTTCTTGAAATCTAATTTTGTAGATATTCGTCGACGTTGACTTCTTCGTCGTCGCCGTCTGTGTCGGGCCAAGCTAAAAAAAATATTTAACAAATGCAAACGCATAAAACAATAATTCAGCAAATTGCAAGATAACTAAAAAAATTACCTACCAACCTCCCCAACACCGCTCCTCCTACACTTCTCATTGCCTGCTGATCTCCTCCTCATATAATACTAATAATAATACACACATAAATATATACCGACGAGGGTATCAGCAGCAGCAATCAGCAGTCGGTTTTGGGGAATCATCCGAAAATATCGGCAAATTTCAAAAAAAATAATTAAATATTCAATAAAAAAATATTTTTTTGTAGAAAAAAAAACTTTTTTATGAAAATCCAACAAAAAGCCTGTTAACAATATTTACAGATCGAAAAAATCTGAAAAAGCGCAGAATAGAAGTTCTACATTGCATCGTTGCAGCAGTTCGATCGACGACTACTAATCTAATGATCCGCTTGGGGTCGTTCTCAAAAAAACGAGATTACTAATGTGATTTTTTGGTAAGTAAATGTGCATGAATAATTTTGCAATAATTTTCTATAAATGTTGTTTTTAATTATTTTAGTTTTTTGTTTGTTAAATTACAAATTGTGGTGAGGACCACCAACCCACTGTCAGACTTTTTCCACCCATAAACATTTTACAGGCAATTTTGAAGTGCCGTTCGGGGGTTAGGTACCTCATATAGAAAAGGAAAATAATAGTGTAGGCAAAAGATAAACGGCAATAACAACAAAAACAAGCGAACATTGACCGATTAACAAAAAAGTGCTACACACTCGTCGTCCATCACTTCGTCTGCCGGCCAGAGTGACTGACTTCGTCGTCATTAGTTGTGTGGCCCTGTTGTGTACCACAACAGATGCTTTATAATAAAATAGTAGTAGGAAAATAAATTTTGGTTGGAATGTGCAAGTATAGGGTTTTCCATTAAGATGTGTTTTTTGATATTAAAAATTCGATTTTTTAGATATAATGAAAGATGAAATTGAAATCTAATGAAAGTCAAATGTCCAACTAATGCCAGTCAAATGGGTCGAAGACTTTCATCGAATATTGGTCCAATAACCACAACAAGTACGCTCTTGTACTTCTTGAAATGACAGTCACTTCCTTCGAATGCTGGCCAAATGGCTACTAAGAGTGCGCATTTAAATTTGTTGAGGTGTCTGTCTCGAGTGCATAAATACATCTGCTATGAGATCAAAAGAGTCCCATAGGTTTCCCAGGCATTAGAACAATACCGTATGAATTCTATAATCGATAGTCTCCGATTCCATAGCTTTTGTGTATAGTAAGAAATGTTCCGACAAGCACGAGTAGCCTTAACACAGCTAAGATCAGATTAGAGCAACCGCCTTCATTTCAATTGGGCACGAAGATCATGCTCTTGTATTTCATGAGGCGGCAGCTTCTGGTAGAAAATCTCCTTCGATTAAATCCACAAAAACGAAATAATATCATATAAATGCTATAAGCGGAGTCCTATCGACAACAGCAGAGCATGTCCAGCTAAGTACAGAATGCTTCAACCGTTTCAATATCTATTGGACACGATACCCAACAATTTCTTCGGATGTCCACCTACGCCTCTATCTTCAAATTTCCTGTGGATGCAGCCAATAATGGTTGTGACTCTCTGGAATTTGGATACAGAATGACCAGAACCCGATATAATTATTCCTTTCTTGTACTTCACAGCTGCTATAACAGCCACACAGTTATGCCGTTTCCACGACTGTGGATTTAGTAGAACATAAATCCTCGGCCTATGCGAGGCCAACAACAATTTTTGCTTAAGAAAAATAAAACATCGTCTAACCCGATATAAAGGATTTTGGATACTGTAGGATAAAAGGAATAAAATCATTGCAGTCTGCGCCCTTTGGACTTGATGGGGATAAATTTTCCAAATAATCTTCAATCCGGCTCAAGAATTTAATTTTACCTGTCTCCTATAACTTTAAGGAAGTTGGATGACATCGTACTATTCAAACCATTTAAATTTTTACATACTCCAATTCAACACACCAACAGTGATCCTAACTCCACATGTCAAGATTCCAACTCTAAAGTTTGCCGAACTTTTTACATCAAATTTCAAGATTTCAAGGTTCACCCAAAATTCAAATTGTACCAAATTTAGTACAATTTTGTACACTTCAACTGTAATATTATTTCCAAATTCAGTATTCCAGCTCTATCGGATCACAAAATCCACATTTGGTACCATTTTGTACATATTAGTACCAATCCAAATTTCGTACCAATTAGTACACATTAGTACGAATTTCTAAAATTTTCTACATACCCCAATCCAACAACCCAACAATGATCCTAACTCCAAATTTCTCAATCAGTTCAAGGAAAATTCAAATTGTACCAATTATAGTACGATTTAGTATTTTTCGTACACATAAGTAACAAATTTGCAAAATCACGTACATATTCAAATCCTAAACTCCGGCGATAATGTTAATTATAAATTTCAGCAATCCAGTTCGATTTGTATCTTCAATTAAAAATTGCACCAAATTTAGTACAGTTTAGTACTTTTCGTATACATGAGCACACGTTTGCAAAACTACCACCTTATTTCGACCCTACACATCTTAATCTTGATTCGCATTCCAAATTTCAAGTTTTACCATTCACATGCTACAAAATTGTACCAAATGGTACCAAATATAGTACAGTTTAGTACTTTTCGGATACTTATAGATTCTATTATAGCTCCAGTTAATCAATCATTAAGTCAGTCAGTCAATTAGGCACAACATGTTGGTTGGATGCTATCGCTCGAACGTCGCACGTCAGAAAATATCGAAATTCGGAAATTCTAAGGGTGTTAGTACAATTATTGACCTCGCCCAAAAATTAACAAAATCGCAAACCTTTAATTTTTTTTTTGAAAATTCGCCTATTTTTACCACCAACTAATTTTTACAACAACAAACAGGTTGATAATGAAGAGGGTTCTCGATAAGTTAGATTGTTGATGTACTCACCGAGGTGGTAATGGGTCACTAAAGATTATTTTTCGATGGTATTCTCATATGGGTAATGATACTGGACCTTAATTTGTTGTTCTAACTGAATTTTATAAGCCCTAAGACGTTAAGGGTGGAGGAGAAGTTTCTCAACAATCAAACTTAGATTTTGCGAGCCCTAGTAGCAACAATATTTTCAGTTGTTCATGAGAGACGACGCTCTTTAACAGTTCAAATTTTTCTAACCACTTTCTATATTGCAGTCCGACCCATCGAAGCAAAAATGGTTAAAGTAAACGGACTGCAAAATTTCCTTCAGATAGCTGTCGACCATCAACCATTTATCCTCGCAGATCATCCGGTACCTCCTGTGGAGCAGCAGAGTCACTGTGCGCCGTTGTAGGTTACAGGCTACCTGTTTCGAGACAGCGTGTTTGGTTTCACCACACACTCACTGCTCTTGGCACCTCCTGTGGAGCAGCAGAGTCGCTGTGCGCCGTTGTAGGTTACGGGGCTACCTGCTGTGGGCTGTGGCCGGGATTTGACACCCGGCGTTGCAACCGCCTCAGAGATAGACCCAGCCGACGCAGGCACCTGCTTCGCGCTCGCTACTTTTGGCGCATCCGCATCCGGAAATCCACAGAGGGTGAATTGACAGAAGGTGGTTGTGACTTATCGACCTTCTTGGAGGCCTTTTTACGGGCTCTCCTTCTGGCCGACTTCGACAGTGCCCCACCTTCCGTCTTTGTGGATTCGGCTCTATAAAATGTGCTGTATGTGAAGCAAAGACTTGGCAGCTAAGCCTGAATAAGCTTGTTGAGGCGCCCACGTATCAACAAGGCATAGCCTCTTAAAACCGCCCTGGCAAAGTAGAACGCTTGCATGAAACCCCAGAGGGTGGATTGACAGAAGGTGGTTGTGCTTTATCGACCTTCTTGTATGTCTTTTTACGGGCTCTCCTTTGGGCCGACTTCGACAGTCCCCTACCTTCCGTCTTTGTGGATTCGGCTCTATAAAATAAGCTTGTTGAGGCGCCCACGTATCAACAAGGCTCCGTTCTAATACAGTCGGGGCCCTGACTGCAAACCGTAGAACGCTGATGGGTACGAAGTCGCATGACACCCCAGCGTTAGGTGGGGGTCACTTTGAAAGGTAGTGACCCAAACCTTTGAGATGGTTATTTAGGGGCGTCATTCTCGCCTCGTCAGCCCAGGAATCATAGGCACTCGTCATTTCCCCCGAGACTCTCCCCCTGAACCCGCTGATTGTCCGCGACTGTTTATTTGTTATTCACAGTTACCCAATGAACCTGTGGCATTCAGCTCTGCGCCTCGAAGGCAGTTGTAGATATGGTTATTTGGTACTTGTCCAGTTTCAAGCTAAAATTAAATTTGTTCAGCTAACTTTAAATTTTAAGTCACAGAATGCACAATTTTTCATACTATTACGATAGAGTTTTGATATTTATCTAATTTTACTCCTAGAATGTTTGTTATTGAGAATAAGGTATATCAGTCCAATTTGTAGGGTAGCCACCTTATAATGGTGCCTCCCAAATTTAAGTCCCGATTGATTTGAATGTCGAAAAATTGGTGGAGGGTATTTTTATGTCCAGCACTAGCCAGGTCCAAATTTCATCCAAACTTTATATATCGTAAAATTTCTTTCAAACTTAAAAATCCTTATACACCTACTTGGGGCACATGATGGTATTACGTTAACCAAACATGCCCAAACAATGGGACTATCGTTCTCCCCCTTGTGCTACCTCCACCATAAAAGGGGATATTAAAATAATAAAAAAATAATAACTCTTTTTTAAAACCCCTTTATGATGAAAAGTGCAAGTAAATGCATTTATGGACACAAAACACACATGAATGAATAAATGAACAAACGAATGTATGCTATGATGCATACATGCCTCCTCCAAAATGGCCAGGCAACAAATGTAAATGACACCACAAATCCAAAACTATGAAGAATGAATGAAAAACAACGCAACGAAACAAAACAGAAACGTATGTAGGTTTTAACTCCAGCCAGCCGGTTGTTTGTTTCGTTGAGTGGCTGCTGGCTAGCAAAAATGACTTTGAGCTATGCCTTTTTTTTTTCTAACTTATTACCCGCAATTTTTTCATACTTTGTGTTTGGTTAATAATTATTAGTATGTAGTTTGCATTCACCAGTTGGTTGGTCATCCACCCACTCAAGAAAAACATAAATAAAAAACATGCTCATAGAATGTTGCTATTTCAAAACTGAACTTGATCATTTCCGTATATATCTACCTAGCTAGCCAGCTATATGCGTTTTTTTTTTGTGAGCAAAAGATCACCACTGTTCATCTATAAATAGCTGTTTTCTGTGTGTTTGTTTTCTTTCATTGCCATATAATACAAAAGACATTCCTTTAGGAAGTGTCATTAAAGAACACAATTTTGTTTTTTTTTCTTTCGGTTGTTGTCTTCCTCCAGACCCACCTGTCTGAGAGATCTTTGTATGTTTTTTGTTCGATCGTTGTGTTTTTTTAATTAATTTCCTTTTTTGTTGTTGTTTTTACTTTTCCTTGAGCTATTTTCTTTTTATTTTGTTTTTGTTACAGAATCAACACAATATTTTTTTTTACCAAAAAAAAAATTATATTTTTAAACAATAAACAATGGACTGTGTTAAACAAGGCTCCTCTCTCACAGCTTGCCGATATATTTATATACCATATACATATAAAAATAATAATATTATTTATTTTATTTCATTGATATATTTATAACGCTTTCACTTTATAATTTTCTTTTTTTTTACTTTTGAAATTTGGTGGGAAATAAGATGGAAAGGTGGGAAATAAGATGTAGTTTTTTTTTAAATAGTTTTTTTATTAGTCTACCATAGACGTAGATTTTTTAAATAATTTTTTGTAGATCTATTAAAGGCCTAGATTTTTTAAATAATTTTTTCATGAGTCTACCATAAGCGTAGATTTCTTAAATAATTTATTCATGAATCTGAATCTTTTAAATTTAAAAGTCCTAGATTTTTAAAATAATTATTTAATATTTAATTTTTATAGGCCTAGATTTTTAAATAATTTTTTATAGGTCGTTTCCCACATCCTCCAACCAACCCCACACCAGTCATAAAATCACAAAAGTTGTTATCAGTAACCCCAGGAGAGAAATAATATTGAATTGCTATCCGAGAGAAATATCAATCCATAAGTTTCAAATTTTGTTTTGTTTGGTTCATTTGACCCGCTAAATATTGACCGACCGGTCATGACAGCTATTCGAATTAGTTAGTGAAATCGCAATCCCCATGGAACATTTGTGATGTTCGGATTATAATTGTGGTAGCCTAGAAGCGACTAGAAAACCATCTGATCATCGAAATATCATCTGATCATCATCGAAAATTATAGGCGTCGTTCTTGACCATAACCCGAACCTTATGCACGTCCAAGTATATACACCTTAAGCAATCCACTATTTTTTAACTAATCAAGATTACTACAAGATTATTTAAAACTCATTTACTTAATTTATCCGATTAGATTTAATGCAACTCTAGTTTAAAATTATATATCTACAACTCTGTAAATAATTTCAGAATTTTATCGATCTATTAAGAATGTTATCCATAACTATAAACACATTTTCTAATCCAGAAAAGCGTAAAAAATGCCGAAAAATACAAGAAGTCGCTCACTCCGCAATATCCATTCAAACACGATACATGGTAACCATCTGATAAGAATGCGCAGAATAAGAATGAATTACCTAAAGCGGCTCATTTCGCAATCGCCATTTAAATACGATACATAGTATCCATGTGACAAGTAGTAATAAAGTGAGTAGTAATCTAAAAATTGTGAAGCAATGCCGTTTCGCACACATCCAACATAGCCAATTGATATCAATTTCAAAGTCAACTCCTCCTCTAGGATATATTACTTTGGGGAAAAAGAACCCCAATTTTTTTATATAAACTATAGGACTTTATTTAACATGCTTTGGAATGTTCGATTTGTGCCAAATACGCACCGCTTTGTTGCCATTTTAAAGGTAACTTCATAATCTCTCTCCCATAGAAGTCCTGCTTTCTATTTGCAAAAAGAAAAAACTCTAGTAGTCGATTTTCACAATCCTCCCTAGATATATTTTTTTTATTATTAAAGAAATGTTTCAATGCAAGAAAAATATGATAATCGCATGGTGCCAAGTCCGAACTGCATGGCGGATGCATTAAAACTTCCCAACCAAGCTCCCGAAGTTTCTGGCGAGTCATTGTAGACGTGTTTGTGGCCTAGCGTTGTCATAGTGGAACACGAGACCTCTCCTGTTGGCCAAATCTGGCCGGAGGTCTGGTCAATTGCTATAAGCATAGATCAGAATTTAGCGTTAGCCATTTAGCCATATGGCTAAGCCCCTTCCTTCCAACCAAATGCATCGCAGAACCTTCCTGGCCACCATTTGAGGTGCTTCACCGCTCTCTGACCACGATCGTTTTCGCACTGGGTTCTCGTATGTGATCCATTCTTCATTTCCAGTCACCATCCTTTTAAGAAAATCGATGGAAATTCGGAAACTCTCTTAATTGGTGTGGCACAGACATCGAGCTTCTTTTTGAATTTAGCTCCTGGGCGATGTTACGACTGCTAACATGCCGGTCAACTTCGATCATTTCTCCGATTTTATTGACATTTTCGACTACCTGGCTAATGTAATTCTTTTTCCTCATGCTAATATTACACTGTGCGACAAATTTCAATTTTTTCGATAATTACCGGAAAATTCCAACAGATTATGAAAGAGGGGCTAAAAAAAGAAGACACGGGTATCGGCGTTTTGAAAGTTTACGTCGGGAGGTAACCTAAAATGGCGGGGCAATATTCCCCCTTTTCAAGAATTTTGATAATTTTCGAATTATGATTTCTTGAAATCCATGCATTTTAGGTATATAGTGTCTTCGGCAACTTAACTGAGACTTGAAGTGGATTTTGACGTAGAACATTTTATTCTTTGACATTATATACCTAAAATAAAGTTCTATGTTACTTTAATGCACTTTGTCGAAAAAAATACTGGGAAATGTCTTTGAGAAAAAATACCAGAACATTTTGAATTTGGTTCAAAATGTATGACTATATATTCGATATATACATTATATATACAGATTTCTCTTCTTCAGTGACTTATGCTAAAAATTGATGGAGAATATTTTTGTCCCTTGTACCATCCTTCTAAAACGTCATCTTGTGTGACAAATAGGTAAAAATAGTAATAAGTACGATATTAACCCTAAAAGGAGTTTTAGTTTTTTTTAAGATTTTTGACGTTTAGGCTGATTTTTGAGTTTTAGTCTATTCTGAGACTTATAGTAAAACTTTATGGCGAACATTTCTGTAGAATATTCTGAGCAGCTTTAACGCCGTTTTGATTGAGTTTTCAATCTCTCCTGGAAAAGGGGACCGAAAAGACCCGTACAATGAGTCGGTTGAGGGTTAAAGTTGTATACCAAAATATTCCTCGATATTTTATCAGTAATATTGCCGAAGACACTATGTACCTAAATGCATGTATTTCAAGAAATTATAATTCGAAATGATCAAAATTCTTGAAAAGTCCCGCCATTTTAGGTTACCTCCCGACGTAAACATTCAAAGCGCCGATACACGTGTCTTCTTTTTTTTTAGCCCCTCTTTCATAATCTGTTGGAATTTTCCGGTAATTTTTTTGTGTTGCACAATGCTATCAACTTCTGGGGCATATGTCCTCCAGGAGTAAATACACCATAGAATACACATTTTGTCAAAAGTCGGATCCATTGGATGACCCCCTAAATATTGTCCGATCCTCATTAAAACACAGTCATGCTTTAGTTGTGTTTGAAATAATTATCTATAGCATGTTTAAATTTAAATTAAAGCCCTGGCTCTATGCGATATGGTAAAATGTAGAAACGATATCTTCAAGTCGCTGGCCGGCAGCACTTATAATGGTACATTGTTCATCTAGTTATGCGGTGCCATTGCGTTATGCGAAAGCTTGTGGAAAAGTATTCAGACATGTCAGAAAGCCGTCTTTAGAACTGCGACAGGGTGCCTTCTCACCACACCTATGGATCGTCGTCTACATGAGGAGAACCTTCATATCATTCTATTCGATTAGGATGGTGTGGTCGTGTCAATTCATATCGGGCAAGATTCATATCAGAATCTTTGCAAAATGCTCCTTCCTTCCAGATCCTCAACACGCTAACTTTATCTGTCGCCAAATTTCCTTCCTCGTCTCTTTGCATTCTCGGTTCTCAATTGATCGAAGAAAATGTTTTGAATTTTCATGATTTAGTTGCAAATCTCACCGCATAATATTGACAATTGCTTGATTTCTTGTCTTCTCTGGTAAATATATTGACAATTATATTTTTTTCTTAATTGGATAAGTTATCTTTGTATGCGCTGTCGTATTATTGCCGCAGCAATAGTCCAAGTTTGAAATCTTAAGAGTAGGTCACATTGTTGTCTGTCTGTCTGTTGATTACAACGATCAATTGTCTCCGCTTACTGGGGATAAAACAAAGTGCTGATTTCACTAGCGTTGTGTACTTTTATTATTACAAACTAATTGATTGAAAATAGTGATTGAGATAAATGATGTTATATTATTTGAATGCAGTTATTTTAATACACAAAATCAGAATTCGGAAAGGCTTTATGGGACTAAACGACATGACTAATTTCGGGGTTTAAAAGCTTTTTTTAATAATTATATTTTTTTCATTGATATTACCACAAACCCCGCATTTAAATGACGTAATGATGATATTTAGATCTGCTCGAAAAGCAGCTTTATCTAGAGGCTCCCTTTTATAACTAGGACTTCTCTCTAGGTCATGCACATCCTTCCTGAAACGCCTGGTTGTGGGAGTTTTATCCACCATGTAATGATTGATAAAGCTGATGGACTCATGCAATGAAAGCATATTGCTATGCTGACGTAAGGGTAGAATATTCGTCAGCTCATGAAGATAGTCCACTGGTGTCATGAGGAGGCAACCTGTCGGCGTTCTGACAGGTCTGAATACTTCTCCATAGTATTCGCAGCCACAGTGGTGCTGCATAGCGTCCCAAATGCAGGCGCAAGCGACTTGAGCACCATGTTCCTATTTTCAGCTTATCGTAGATAGCTGTTGTTTTAGCGAACGATTTTAACAGGCTGTCGAGAACTCGAGAACTTTGGGGTTCTCATGACATTCTTTCATCTCCGCAGTCCATGTGGTGAACAATGTGGCCAAAGTTTTTGGCGAGATAGACGTTCAACCAAGACCGTACAATCATCTGCATACGTAACGATATCGATGCAGTCTGGGGCGTGGAATACCGGAGAGATAGAAATTAAACAGTCCACTCTAAGGGGTATGGTCTTTTTTATTTCGAAACTCCAAATGCTACTGGTGTCCACGCATGTAATTGGTGTTTTTTTGTCCTCAAACAATGTGGCATGATTGACGGTATCAAAGCCTTTTGATACCGCTATCAACACAGTTCTATGGCACGGTCGGCTTTAGTTAAGTGATCGACTTATATGTGTGGAAATAGTCGTGATTTCCAACTGGATAGCTTTACTTAATGGGGTAATGCTTCGATACTGGTAACAAAAGTGGCCCATTATCCAGGCTTCAGGAACGATGTGGGTGGCTATCGACAAATTGAAGACTTCGGTCAGACCCTCAACTCCAAACTCTTCCAGGTGTTTCAGGATAACCATAAACACGTATTGTAAACTGTGGTGGTACCTCTTCGGCGAGAAGAGATTTTATACGACGTAGTACTATTTTAAATAGTCGCGTTGTTACCTCTTTTGCTTGTTCGATTATTATTTTCGGTAACCAACTATTGACTCAAATATCTGGCTGGTTCCCCAGTCAACCATATCAATTATTGAATTTCGGTGCCCGATAGGCCACCATCTTTGTAAGCATTTGCAGAAGTAGTGTAATTGTGTCTGCAATTAGAAGGAAATATTCGATATAAATTCGTTTTAGCAATGATTTGAATCCAGTATAATGTTCAGGCTCGTAAATCGCTGTATGTATCTTATGTTTATATAGGTCAGGTCTTTGGTAATGGACGATATCGGTCGTCGGAATGAGGGTAAGAAGCCTTGCAATTATGCACACTGTTCAACAATTGCGGTTGATTCTAAAAAAATATCTGATGAAGGATATTTATTCGTTAATATCTTCCATATAAAAATCAGCATAATACCATCCAATATATAGGAGATTCTGAAATGTCCTCAGTCCATTGTATGCTTATCTATAACGGAACTGTTATCGGATATACAGCATATCTGAATATTCTAAGTGTGGGTGGGCTTTTGGGAGACACAAATCCGGCTGCGATTTACTAATAACCGCAAGTGGTATTTTGAACTCTAATTTTTCTTTCGGGCATCAATCTGAAAATAAAAAAATAAAATATTAATAGTTTTTCAATTCAATTTTTAAATTAGCAATATGCCAGCATTTTACTTACCCACTCACTCGATTGTCAGTCACATCCATTTCCCCACATTTGTGTGTTAGTTTTTGCAAAAATGCACTTTGTTGCTGTTTCCCTCTCACATGTGTTTATTTTTGCTTTGCTCTGTTTGCAGAACAACAAAACAAGTTGCATTCAATTGTTTTACTTTGACGTTCTTTTTTCATTATTAAACATTTAAAACAACTACTACAACATCATCAACGGTGATGAGGGGCCATCGTAACGCTAACAACTAAATAAGCAACAACAAACAAACAAAAAAAATAATACTTCATTAACAGAATACAGCTGTTGATAGGCCCGGTAGATTCCCACAGCGGCGGCAGCCGCTCAGTCTCAGCAACAACAATGTCGTTAACGTTGTCGTCTCTTTTTAACCGAGAATGCAGAGCCTCTCCAAATTAAATGGTTATTTGAATACAACATTGTGTCGTTTATTCTTCGTCGTCGTTCCATTCGTTCTACACCCGATGATTAGTTTGTTTAACTTTTCTTTTATTTTATCTCGCCAGCATTTATTTTATTCGCTGCTGCCTCTTTTTCTTCTTCTTTTTCACTCTTTTCTTTTATTTTTATTTTTGCAAAACACACATTTGAGTTTTGTTGCATTTTATTCATTCATTCACTATTCACTTGTTTCCACTTATTTTATATTTTACAGGTATTTCCTATTTTATACATTCATTTCTTGTGTGTGTGTGTTTGTTTCTTTCTTCCTCTGTTGTTTGGATTTTTAATATTTCTTATTCGTATTTTCAATTCGATTCACGAGATTTATTTGCTTTTTGTTCTTCTGTTCTATTGCTGCTCCGCTGCTTTGTCCATTTCACTCGTCGTTGTTCTTTGTGAGACAGGTTGCACTACAAAATTGTTACTCTCTTTTTCATGTGCTCTCCTCTCGATGGGGATTTTTCTTATTGGAGTGCCAATATGGGAGATTTGATTAAGTGGGAGAGTATTAGGAAAGTGCGGCTAAATGTTTGCAATTTTAGTAAAAATCGATGTTTTTTATAAAATATGGCAAAAAAATTGTATTTTATTTTTTCCTTATTATCACCAATTTCTTATTTTTTATATAAACTATTCTTTATTATTTGTTTTATTATTATTTTTTTATAAAAAATTAGTATTAATAATGGCTGTGATTGCACACCGTCATTTTTAATAAAGCAATGTCACAAAGTACTACCAACATGCGTAGCACTGTCTCGCGTTTGCCGCACAATGTAAGGCTTACATTCTTGTCATATCATCTCATGTAGTCAGTAGCCTGCCTTGTGTGATTATCAAATAAAAATATTTATTATTTTTTATTATAATTCTTTCTGTTAAATGTTATTCTGCATCGTTTTTAATAAATTTATTATTACCAAAAGCTGTGATTGTACTCCATTTTGGCGGCTTTTTAATTATAGCACTGTCACAAAATACAACCAACATTGGTAGCACTGTCTCTCACCACTTGCCTTACATTGTTCGTACTGTCATATCATCTCCTGTAGTAATCGCATGCCTTCTGTGATTATAAAATAATAATATTTATTATTTTTTATTATAATATGTTTTATTATAATAATTTTTTTTATATTATTTGTGTATTAACCGTTATTCTACATGTTTCTTTAATCAAATCCATTTGTTATTACCAACAGCTGTGATTATACCCCATTTTGGCGGCTTTTCAATTAGAGCACTGCCAGAAAAAACAACCAACATTGGTAACACTGTCTCTAACTTGTTTTATATTGTTGGTTCTGGTCATATCATCTCATGCAGTCAGTCGCCAGCCTTTTGTGATTGTCAAATAAAAATATTTATTATTTTTATTATAATTATTTTGTGTTAACCGTTATTCTACATCGTTTTTTAATAAATTCCACTCATTATTACCAACATCTGTGACTGTACTTCATTTTGGCGGCTTTTTAATTAAAGCTCTGTCACAAAAAACAACCAACCTTGGCAGCACTGCCCTGCCTCTCGCTTGTCATCTCTTGTAGTTACCTACCTTTAGCGATTGTCAAGTAACAATATACATATATTTTTTCTATATTCTACAGTTTTTTATATAAATTCCTTTTATTATTACCAACAGATTTAATTGTAACACATTTTGGCGGCTTTTTTAATAAGAGCACTGTCACAAAATACAACCAACATTGGCAGCACTTGCCTTGCATTGTAAGTCAAGTAAAAGATGTAAGGCTTACATTGAATTGTTGGTACTGTCAAAATATCATGAAGTCGCCTGCCAGCCTTGTGTGATTGTTGTCAAATAACACTTATTATTTTTATTACATATTTTTTCTATTAACCATTATTCTACATGGTTTTTTATAAATTCCATTTATTACTACCAACTGATTTGTTTGCTCCCCATTTTGGCGGTTTTTGTTATTAAAGCACTGCAACAAACTACAACATTGGCAGCACTCTTTCTCACTCACCTTACATTGTTGGGGCTCTCTCATGTAGTCGCCTGCCTTCGTCTGTGTGTGTGTGTGTCAAATAACAAAAATGACAACACTGCCAAGGAATGTTTGGTTAAGATTTGTTGTTCGTTTGTCTGGCCGTTTGGCTTATAGCCGAAGTTGGCCAATGTGGTGGTCGGCTATCATTTATTACCGCTATTTAAACTTTTTTTTAATAAAAATAATAATTGCTCCACTTGTATTTAATTTAATAATTATGGTCATTATGACACTCTTCCTCTACTACATAATTTTGCATGCTCTCCTCCATTATTTGTTGTGCTTTCTTTTATTTTTTTGCAATGTGGTGCTCCACATAATAAATGTCGTTTGCGTTAATTGCCGACGGCCAAGTGTTGATGGTTGGTGTGTGTGGTAGTAGTGGTGGTGCTGTTAGTCGGTCGGTGTATTATTAAAAATACAACAGCTGCTGCTGCATGACTGGCCATGTTGATGGGGCCTTCTTTTTGCGGGTTTCTTCTTGCTTGCTACCAAGAAAATGAAAAAATAAACACAACGGCGACAAACAACTAAAAAGGAAACATCAGCAAAAATAGTAGGAATACAACAAAGATGTAGAAGAAGAAGAAACAATAGCAGCAGTAAAATATAAATGAAAGAAATAACGAACGAACGACGACGAGTACCAGGCCAGTTGCCCCAGCAGCTGCTTGCTTGGCTCTGCCGCAGAGATGTTAACGTTATTGCGAATGACGAATGAAGCTTCAAATCGTGGTGGAGAGGGACATAAGACAAATGACACAAATGAGAATGAGTAAACGCTACTAAGAAAACAAATAATAATGGAAAAATTAAATGTGGTGGAGAGTTGGGGGGCTATGGTTGACAGGAGAGTAATGTTATTCTCTTGGAGAACAACTGTATGCGGCTCTAAATGGGTGAAAGAGATACAAAACTGAAAAAAATAAAGGAAAATTAAATGTGGAGAGTTGGGGCGGACTGAGAAACCTTTTTGTTTTCTCTGAGAGACTAACTGTGTGTTTCGGTTGATAAACTAAAACCGAGAGGTGAGAACTAAAACAACGTGTTGACCGTGGGAGAAGGAGAATTGCTGTGTGTGGTGTGTGGGGCTTGTTGGAGAGAAGATGAAGTAACACAACATTTTGTGTGTTATATATATTTGGGGATTCTATTGACAACAACAACAGCAGCAGCAACAAAAACATCATCCTCAATGTTGTTGGCTGGTTGGTTGGTGTGTGAGCAGACAACATTTTTAGTTGCTCAGATGTCGTAGTACGCCGTCGTCGTCGTCAGTTGCTGTCGTTGTCGTCGTCGCGCAAATGTGTAAGAGTATCCGAAAAATATAAAATATTTGTTCTTCTCCTTTTTACGGACGGAACGGAACGAACACACGGTACGGCCGTTGTGTGGTGTATAAAAAAAGGAAGAAAAAAAATATATATGTAGAAAAGAAAAAAGATAGAAAAAGGAAAACTTCTTTAAAGAAATAATAAAAAAATACTGTGAGATAAAAGAAAAAATATATAAAGAAATAAATAAAACAAAATATTTCGCTTTCATTAAAAAATTACTTAACAATTTTTTGTTTTGTGCTGCGACCCATCCAAACTACAAGTGTAGCTGAAAAAAAAATTACTAACGTGCGTGCGTGTGTGTGTGAATCCGTCTCTCTTGTTTCAGCATTTTTCGGTGTGCTAAAAAAATAGTATGTGAATATTTTTTTTTTGTTTTTCAATGAACACAGATTTTCGAAATACACCAGTGTTTCGTCTCGGCGGTCGGTCGGTCGGTCGATTTGTCAACACCGTCGTCACCCCCTCTCCATCCACTTTTGGGGGCTCCTGCTCCGGTTTCTCTTTCTTTCTTTCGGTTCGGCTACTATTGTATGTGAAAAAATGTAGAAAAAATAATTTTTTGAGTACAAAATAAACGAAGAAAAACATACGACGAGGAGACGTCGAGACCAGCACCACACGAAGAAAGAAAATAAAGAAAAATAAGGTGATAATAATATTGATGATGATGATGAAGTATAGAAGTTGAAAATAAAAAAGCATTAAAGAAAAATATATAATTTTAATTTTATGTGCACAAAGAGGAGCAAGCAGCACGAAAACGAAAAAAAGTGAAAATCGTTGTCCATGATCTCGGTACAATATTCTGTGTGTGTGCGCGTTAGTTCTTTTTTTATTCTTTCGTTATTTAAATGGTATGTCACATTATTTTTAGAAATTTATTGATTTTTTTGTTTGTGTACGTCCGACAACCTACCTACAACCATAGTTAATAGTGTTGTGACCAGCGACCATAGTTGTTTGTTTGTACGCTGGTCTTACTTAACACAAAGAATTTAAAAATAAGCAAGACCACCTAAAGCTCTGTGTTCAAAAAAAAAATCATGTAGTGTAAAAATTGTTGTTCTTGTTACTACAAAAAATAACCGCAGCAAGAACAACACAACTTAATTCAACGCAATAATCAGCAGGAGCAACAACAACAACAAAAAAGCTAACAGCAACATTGTCACTCTTTTGGATATCAGCAGCAGCCGCCAACCATACATCCATCTATCCAATCAACCAGCCAACCTACCATAGTCATCAGAGACTACCACAAGAAACAGCAAGCAACAAAAACAACAGCACCCATTCTCTTCTCTCTCTCAATAATTATACATGAAATGTCGTGAGAGAAGATGTTTTAATCTCAGTAATGCTAACTCTTCTGTGTGAAAAAAATCGTCAAAATTGCAAATATTTTGAAAGAAAATTTGATTTTTTTAAGAAATATATTTTTTGAATGAAATATGGGAGCGTAGGGTGTTATTTAATATTTTTTTTTAGAAAATAACGGAGCGTACATTTTTTAAATATAACCCTTGGAGGTATTGAATGGGAGCGTAGACTTTCTTAAATATTTTATTTTAGAAAAATATCTTCGGTCCGTAGTTTTTTTCTAATATTTTTAATCTTTTTTCAAATATTTATACCCTACACAACTATGTTGTCAGGGTATTATAGCTTTGTGCAATCCCAAAAGTTTGTAACACCGCGAAATATTGGTCCAAGACGTACCTTTAAGTATACCGATTGTCATAACTCGACTAGCTGAGTCGATCTAGACATGTGTGACCGTCCGTCTGTTCATTATAGTTTGTAAACACTATACAGGCCACAGTTATGAACCAATCTTCTTCTTGGATGTGGGAGTTACATTTAAATATGAATGTGTGTACTCAGATATTAGTTATTAACACATTACCACACTGGAAGACAGAAATATAGCGCTGATCGCTTTAATATTGTCCAATAGGTTAGTATTTTCGGAACAACTTTAGTAAAAACGATTAGATTTTTCGAACGATCAATTTTTTTCGTGAGGTAGGTATTTTAACCCTAATTATGGGGACATAATTTTTTCTTGGGGAAGTTCGGGTACGGGATCCCGGTTATACTCGGTTCCACGGATTAAAAACTGTGTTTTGGGTCCCGATTTATTTTGAAAAACGATCCAAAACTCAATGGAAAGGATACCAACTTTATATAAACCGGAACTGGATATAACCGTATCCGAAATTACGAGTCAAATAACCAGGTACGTCCCCCTGGTAAAAATACCTACCTCTGAAAAAAATTTCAGAAAAATCTAATCGTTTATACTAAACTAGAGTTAAGCCGAATTTTCTTGGAAAATATAGGATAAAAGATTAAATTTGTCACGAAATCTACCAACAAATTTTAGAAGTTAGCATCACTGTTTTTTTATATTTTACTTTGACCACTTTTCTAATTTGCCTTTGTCACTGCAATTCTATATCAAAGACTTTAAAACAATTCAAAAACCTCCAAGATCTATTAATAACGACATTTGCTGTCAAAATTCATGATTGTAGAGTGAATTTTTTACAATAAACTTTAGTTTATTGTATGACCTTATTAATAGGCTTTGAACATTAAATTTACCAGAAAAGTCAATAAAAATAGAATTGTTTTTTTTTTTCTTTAATTACATTAAATTTTTTATATCCATTTTCAAACACCCTTTTCCCATTTTTTTTTTTGGCAATTTTAATCCAAAAACTATTATTTTTAATTAAAAACTCCCATTTTTGTCAAGTGTGAAAAATCACCATCTTAATTTGCATGTTAGCATCACTGGCCCATTATCTCTGAGTTCCATCAAACAGTCATTAGAAAATAATCAATGAGAGTCACAAATTGAGAATGAGAACGAGTATAGTCTGCAGCAGTCGGACGACCTTTTATCTCCCGGCATGAAAAGCGCCACACAAAAACAACAATAATATTGCAATCAATGATCACCCCAAAACAAACCTATTTATTATTATTCTAGTTTTTCTCTCATCTTCTTTTTCTTTCACCTAAATATGAAAGTGAAAATTATTAAATAGTTGTGTTATTCTGTTCTGTGTTATTATTATGATTAATTCATTTGTTTTGCTTTCTTTTTTGTTCTCGTGTGATGGTGGTGGTGATGAAACACAAAATAACACAGAATGACAGTCCCAACAACACGGCGGCGGCATACCACAATAAATCACGTAGAAATTTTCAATTTCATTTTGTGTTTATGTCCGTCCGTCTGTCTGTCTGTTTTTATACCCTTCACCACACTGTGGTACAGGGTATTATGTCTTTGTGCATATGTTTGTAACAGGCAAAAGGAAACGAGATAGACACATGGTTCCTTTTGAGAATATGCATAGAATCACTTTTTAAGTCGATTTATGCATGTCCGTCCGTCCGTCTGTCCGTCTGTCTGTCCATGTATTTTTGTGAACAAAGTACAGGTCGCATTTATGATCCGATTTGAATGAAATTTGGCATAGGTCACTTATTCGGCCAAAGGACGAACCCTATTGAAATTGGGAAAAATCGGTTCAGATTTAGATATAGCATCCATATATATATTTAACCGATTTAATGTAAACGGTCCCTATATATCCTTCTATTTGCACGAAATTTGGTACAGCCTAATCATTTAGGTCTAGAATGATGCCTGCCAAATTTCGTGAAAATCGGTCCAGATTTAGATATAGCTCCCATATATAGTTTCGTCCGATTTCATGTAAATGGTGCCCCAAAGTCCCTATATATCCTTCGATTTGCACAAAATTTGGCATAACGTACTGAATTAAGCCTAGAGTGATGTCTGCCAAGTTTCAAGAAAATCGGTCCAGATTTAGATATAGCTCCCATATATAGTTTCGTCCGATTTCATGTAAATGGTGCCCCAAAGTCCCTATATATCTTTCGATTTGCACGAAATTTGGCATAACGTACTGAATTGAGCCTAGAATAATGCCTGCCAAGTTTCGTGAAAATCGGTCCAGATTTAGATATAGCTCCCATATATAGTTTCGTCCGATTTCATGTAAATGGTGCACCAAAGTCCCTATATATCTTTCGATTTGCACGAAATTTGGCATAACGTACTGAATTAAGCCTAGAGTGATGTCTGCCAAGTTTCAAGAAAATCGGTCCAGATTTAGATATAGCTCCCATATATAGTTTTGACCGATTTCATGTAAATGGTGCCCCAAAGTCCCTATATATCTTTCGATTTGCACGAAATTTGGCATAACGTACTGAATTGAGCCTAGAATGATGCCTGCCATATATAGTTTCGTCCGATTTCATGTAAATGGTGCCCCAAAGTCCCTATATATCCTTCGATTTGCACGAAATTTGGCATAACGTACTGAATTGAGCCTAGAGTGATGTCTGCCTTATAGATTGATTTTAAGTAATTTACGCACCTGTGACAAGTGTGTTTGAAATCGCTTAATATTTGGATAGAGCTTCCATATATATTTTCGCCCGATTTCAAGTAAATTGGTCATCAAACTCCTCATGTTAGTCAGATTGACATCAAATTTTGCACAACGTACAAAATTGAGCATAGAATTACGTAGTTGCGTTTTCTAGAAGTACAGGCATAGCCCAACGGATGACCTATTTATATTTGTTTGAAGTCGATTTACATTCTTTATGGACAGATCTAGGTAGATTCACATTTAGATAAATATAACATATTATATTTCATCCAATTTCATGTTAATAGTCCTGTTTAATATACCCATAGTGGTGAAGGGTATCATATAGTCGGCCCCGTCCGACTTTACTACTTTCCTTACTGGTTTTGTTTTTGAAAATATGAAATACCTGCACTTGACCGCTTGAAAAAATAATGGTTGGTGTTGTGAGCTTTTAGGTTGAATAGTTCAAGGTAGGGGGAGGTGAAAAAGTCACAATAGTGTTGTGTTGTTACGTTTGGTTGTTTGTCTGTTCTCAACATATTAATGTGTGTTGTTGTTACTATTGGCTAACGTCATACATATTATTTAGCAGCAAGCCGAAATAAATAACGCAGCACACTCATACAGGCCCTTAGCCTCATAAGAAATGTAAGCTTCTTCTTTTTCTCCACTATATAAAAATACTTGTTTTTTATTTTTATAATAAAAAACATATGTACCACCTATCACAAAAAAAAAAAAAAAATAAAAATGACGCCATGAAGTGCGGGGGGAAGTACTACACACACACCAGCACCATTCGATCTGCCCAGAGATCTATGATGATCAACAAATGATCTTGCAGGTTATTAAATGACCTATGGCCAGTCAGCCACTTTAAATATTTATATGACAAGCAGCAGCAGCAAACATTCAATTATGCATGAATGATGTTGGTGATGTTGTAGCCACACACACATACACACACTACGAACAATAATGAAGTGTTTTCGTCATTCGTACTCCCCATTTTCATTTTCTTCTCTATAAATATTGTGTTTAAATATTGTTTTTTTTTTTAATGGCAAATAATAACAACAAATTCATATTTAAGAAACATTTTTTGGCAAACAACGCAAAATGGAATAAATTACCTAATCATCACAAAAAAAAACATTCATAGCTGGCTCATCATAATGGTGGTGCGCCAGCAAAATTTGAAGAAAAAAAATGCCGCAACCCAACCAATTGGAGGAATCTGCTGCTATATACTATTTGAACCATCCATTCAAGAACCAAAAACAACAACAACAGCACAAAAGTTGATTACTTTTTATTTTTTTACATTTTTTGTTTTGCTCATCCATCGCCCATCATTTGTTTTTCTCTTTTGGGGGCTTTTATTTTCTTTGCTGCCTCTTGGTCAATATCTATTTTCCCCCTTTTTCCAATAATCATGACAAAATGTGCATTATTTCTTCTCTCTGCTGCTGCTGCACTTTAGTGCACTTTGTTGTTATTGCTTTTTTTTGTAAATTGCAGTCAATATTTATGTAAATTTAAAGAGCACTACGCAAATTAATTTAAATAAATATTTTATTAAATAAATTTCTAAAACAAACAATAAATTTCAGTTTCTATTCTGGTTACTATCAGCTGCTCTCTCTCCATCTTACTTTACTTTGTTGTTCATTCGCCATATTGCTCTCTCTCCCTCATTTGATAGTTTTGATAGCAGTGATGCCAAAGTAGTGGTTTTTGTAGAAAGAAAAACAAGAAATCACTACTATTTTGCAAAAACAAAAACAAATTAAATAAACCGCCAACACTACAGAAATCACTACTATCAAAACAATTAAATGAGAGAGCAAAAAGACAACTAAAATTTGTTTCAAATTCAATAAATTTTTAAATAATTTAATGAGGGCATTACACAAAATAATTTAAATACCTATTTTATTAAATATTTCTAAAACAAACAATAATGTTTAGTTTATTTTCACTATTTATAACCAAAAGCTCTCTCTCTCCCCGTCGACTCTGTCTTCTGTATCGCTGTCAGACGACAGTGTTGATAGTAGTGATGTGTTGATAGTAGTGTAGTGATGTCAATTTAGTTTTTTTTGACAGACGTTGGCCGAGTATAACTCGGGTAGTTTGGGATTGTAGACCCCTCTGTCGTGGAAACGCGTTAATTTAGTGATTTTTTTTTAAATGTGAAAAATACGTTTTTTTATTTATAGGAAATTCCAGGGTATTTATTAATAATTTAATTTATTGGACAGGTTGTTTGCTGTGTTCAGAAAAGTGTGATAAGAATTTATTAAATAATTGGGAATTAATGTAAATTATTGCAACGCAAATTGCAATGCTCGCCTTTTTCTCTTAAAAAAATCAGCTGATTCCATTAATATGATAAGCTGATATCACTACTATCAGCTCAATTTAGTGATTTTTTATTTGAATTTTTTAATGGATTTTTAAATTAATATTTTATTAAATAGGAAAAATACGTAATTTTTGCAAAGAAATAAATTCTTTGTTAAGGCTGGATTGCTATCTTTAGTAAACATTTTAATGAATTGCGTTTAAAAAATCTATTTCTCCTCAGTTTTTCTATTAAAATAATCAGGTGATTCTATTAAAATGATCAGCTGATAGTAGTGATGTCAATTTAGTGATTTTTTATTTTATTTAATTAATAAACAATATTTTTTTTTTGAAAAATACTTATTTTTTGCAAAGAAATAGCTTCTTACGTATTTTTTTTACATAGAAATAGCTTATTTTTTGCATAAAGAAAAATTTCTTAGGTATTTTTCAACAGAATAGACTGTATTTTGGGTCACCATTGAGTATATAATTTCGAAATCGAAATTAGTCAATATTGATCCACTTCTTAGGGTAGCCCCCATCTAAAGTTACCTCCAAAATTTTGGTATTTTGGGGAATATCAATATCAACGTTTTTAACCCGAATTGATTTTCTACCAAATATTATTAAAATTGGCCCTAGTTTCGGTATTTTGAATAGTTTAGACAAGCTTTTTAACTGAATTTGGTTGTAATTTAGAATTTTGGGTTGTCATTGTCTAGTAAAATTTCATACCAAAAATTATCAAAATTAGTCCACTTTTTAGGATTGTGAACTTTGGTTGTAATTTAGAATTTTGGGTTGTACCAAAAATTATCAAAATTGGCCCACTTTTTAGAATAGCCTCCCATAAAGCGGTTCCTCCACATTTCGGTATTTTGGGGAGTTAGGCTCCTTTTTCAACCGAATAGACTGTATTTTGGGTTACCATTATGTAGATAATTTCGGTAGCCCCAATGTAAAGTTACCCCCAAAATGTTGGTATTTTGGAAAACCTGAATACATTTTTGAACCGAATTGGTCTATCATTGCGTAGCAAACCTTTATTATCGTAGCAAACCTCATAATTTCGTGGAAATTTGGGCACGCTTTCCAACTCATTGTTGCTGGATTTTGGGTTTTTATTTGGATTGCACGTCATTCTACTAAATATTTGCCCAAGTTTCAGGCTAGACCAAATGTTGGTGTTTAGGCGATTTTGAGCACAAACATCACATTATTCCATATTTAGGACCCCTTTTGCAATTTGGTTTTAAATTCATAAAAGTTTTCATTTCAACTCCCATATAACGGTAACGCAATTTTTCGACATTTTAGCCCAATTTCCCATCCTGAATATCTTTAGTTTAGCATTTCGAAACATCCGGGCAGTGATTTACAATCGCATATCCTCACATAAATGTCCTGATCGATTTTAGGTGTATTGAATTTCCACCTCATGGTGTATGGCCAGCCCTAACTTAACATATTTTTTGTTTTATATAATTTCCATCTAGATATAGTGTTATAAGAATTTATAAAAAATATTTAAAAACTAATTTTGTTATCTTCTCATTATTTGTATCTCCTATTAACTCTTCTCCTCCTGTGTGTACAAAAAAAATTAAAATAACGTTATTACAGAAATAAACTTTTCAGGCATAAGTGAGTGTAGTTATTTTTGTTGTGGTCTCTACTCTCTTGTTCACCATTCAAACCCCCATCTCTCTGCCCCCACACACACCTCCCATTTTCCTTGTGTGCACATTTTTGTGATATACTCTTTTTAAACATTACCTGCTGACCACAATCATACACATTTTGTGTTTCTGTTTTCTTCTTCCATTTAACCATTTTTGTCTTGTAAGACAGCCATACATACCGTGGATATGGATAAATGTGTGTTGAGGTTCACCCGGTTTTTTTTTGTTTAGCAAAAGAAAAAAAAACAGTTAAAATAACACACTCACCAGAAAACGTTGTTTCTGCTTATTCTTCTTCTTCCTCTTTTGCTCTATTAGCCGGATACAGACAGTTGTCATTTTGATGAGTTTGGTTGGTTGGTGAGGTTAGTTGTGTGGTAAATATGTGGTATTTATTTGTTATTTCTTTCTGTTGTTGTTTTCATACTGGCTAATTGTTTGTTTGCTATGTGATTTTTCTTTGGCATTTCATTGTTTTTCTTTTTCTTCTTCTAAAAAATATCCACCGGTAAAGGGGAAAAATGCCGTTGTCCCAATCAATGTTGTCAAATGCCTATTTTGCAGCTCTTTTTATTTCGTTGTGTCATCCATCTCTTAGTTTGTTTGTTAATCTTTGACCGTTACTCTCTTTCTCATTGATGATGGATGACAGACAACAAATGTTGACTGTGGTTTTCTCATGACAGTAGTTTGACAATCATATGGGTTTTATAACAGCTGTAAGACATAATTCAAAGAATTTCGATTTTTGGTCACAATTTGTTAATAATTGGAAATTAATTTATGGAAATTGTTGTAATATTTAACATAGAAAAACTGAGAATATGAAAAGGGATAACTTTAATGCACGAAAGAATGCAATATGAAAGAAAAATGAAAACAAACATTTATACAATTCCTCAAAAGAAAAATATGAGTAAAGGATGCCAAGGAAGATGGAATCCCTAAATGCAGTGTTGTAATAATGGAATGCCAAAATTGGAATTGCAAAATTAGGAAGTTTTGGAAATAACTCAAAAGCCACGATAAATATTTTCGTGATAGATAATTTAGATTATTGAAGAGCCAGTGACTGCTGGTTTCTTCCTTTTAATCAACTGGCTTCAGATGTAAGTTGGATGTAGTATCGAAAGCCAATTTAAAATATTCATGGTAATATGTTACAAAATTATTATTGTTTTTGTTTTTTTTTATTAATGAAATATTTTAATATCTTCCCAAAGGATCGTTATGGCCAAGGTCAGTTTATTCAGCATATGGGATGTGTATAGTGGTTTTTGGAACCGTTCTTGGCCTTGTGCGCTGCCAAGATCTTCATCTTGCAAATCAAAATTGCGGGCTCTAATTTTCTTAAACTAATTGCGAATGTTCTTAATGGTCGCAGTTCCACTACCGTAACCGGCCTTTTTTAAAGCAATGAAGCATAACATGCCATATTGAAAGGGGCAAAAAATTAAAATAAATAAATAAAAGCGGTTTTGTCACCAACAAAACGTACTTTGAAAAAGCACTGGGACGGCTGATACATGCTGTTTGGTGTATAGAGTGCCATTTCTGTTCACATATGCATCTCGTATGACCCTATCCAGCAGGATTTTGAACAAGTTACACGACAAATACTCACCTTGTCTAAATCCTCGTTCGGCATTCAAGGGCTCCGAGAGGTCATTTCCTACTTTAACTGCACACTTTGTACCCATTAAAGTTATCCTGCATAGCCGTATTAATTTTGCAGGAAAGCCAAACGCAGACATGGCTTTAAACGCTTCTGAACGGGTAGAGCTGTCGAATGCGGCTTTATAGTCGACGAATAGGTGGAATGTGTCGATATCTATATATCTCATGAAATTTTGCATAGCGCATTGGATTGAGTTTAGAATAACGTGTGTTAAGTTTCGAGAAAATTGGTTATAGCTCCCATATATATTTTCGTCGGATTTTATGTAAATGGTGCATCAAAGTCCTTATATACCTTTCGATTTGCACGAATTTCTGCATAGCATACTGAATTAAGTCGAGAATGATGTGTGCTAAGTTTCGTGAGAATCGGTTCAGATTTAGATATAGCTCCCATATATATTTGGAGCACCAAAGCCCCTATATATCTTCCGATTTGCACAAAATGTGGTATAGCGCACTAAATTAAGTCGTGAATGATGTGTGCTACGTTTCAGATCAGATATATATATATATATATATATATGGGCAATATTGCCAATTTTTTAACATAGCTGAAGCGGAGGTTCACCCCTTTATAACTCGGGAATTACTTAAGTATATGAAAAAAAGTGAATAGTTTTGGGTAAATTGAACTGTCGTTGCAAACTGTTCATGATATTGACCTCCAAACTTTATTTTGGTGGATGCTGTGTCTACTTTAATGTAAAAAAATGTGTAAAAACACCTTGATGCGAACCAGTTTTTTTATGTTCTCTATCGATTTGTGACTAAGCCACTCATTGCACGGTCTTCGTGTCAAAATAAAACTAAAAGCCAACAAAATGGAGAATACGCCCCTTATATATAATTTTTCAAAATTTTCACTGCATCTACCTTTAAATGATGCTGACATTTTGAAGCTCGATTTTGAGCGTTTTTTTAATTTTACTTCTAGCTTTAATACGCAAACAGGAATTTATAAAAATCGATTATAAGATTATTGTAGTCGCGAATCTGCGTAATTTGATATGTATTTTGTGTATGTAGTATGCACAGCTTCAGAGTAATACTCATCCGAAGTTGCGAATTTTGTGCGATCAAATTTCTAAAAAACCTATTTTTCGGGCCAAATTTTTAGATCTGCCAACTGAATGACATGGGTACCCGCGATCAATAAGGTTTTTTACGTTTCGGATGATATAAAATCTTCTTCGTGAAAATCCATCTACTAGAACGGCGGGAACTGGCCTTCCAAAAACACGAAATTTGGAAAAAAATGTTTTTGAAAATATCGCGGATTTATTTGCGTTTTCTGTGTATCATTTCCGCTTCAATAAATGACCTCATACGGATTTTGATCTTTTTCGAAAAGATAACTTTAAAAAGTTCAGCCGAAAGAGAGATGTACGCAATTTATCTCAAAAATAGATTTTGCTGGCACATCCATGGTTCTTAATGGACCACATTGAAATGGTATAGATCGATGTATTTTTTTAGGGTGCACACCGAAATCGGATGCGCGTTAATGGCATATGGAGTTTTCGGAAATTATTCGCGTTTTACGATTTTTTGGGTACTTCAATGAAACGTGCGGCACATCTTAGCCGTCAAATGAAATTTCGCAAAATATATATGGATTGGAAGATAAACTTCAGTACTTCCTGGAAACCGCATGCGCATCAAATGATTTTGAGAATTACGCGATTTAGACTCAATTTATCTCAAAAATAGTGTGAGCTGGCACATCCATGGTTCTTAATGGACCACATTGAAATAGGTATAGATCGATGTATTTTTTTAGGGTGCACACCGAAATCGGATGCGCGTTAATGGCATATGGGGTTTTCGGAAATTATTCGCGTTTTACGATTTTTTAAGTACTTCAATGCAACGTGTGGCACATCTTAGCCGTCAAATGAAATTTCGCAAAATATACATGAAATGGAAGATAAACTTCAGTACATCCTGGAAACCGCATGCGCATCAAATGATTTTGAGAATTACGCGATTTACACGCAATTTAAAATGTATATTTCATAATATTATTTTATTTTAAGATTTATTCCTATTTATAGAATACTAAGATTTATCGGAAGGGTCTTGATATAATCCGCAAGGCGTATACTTATACACAAAAAGTTATTATTATAATATATGTGTAAATTTTTCGGCGAAATTCGGGTAAAATAGCAGAATAACCCCAACATTTTTTTCTGAAATTTCATGTATACAATTATAAAAATAAATATGATGACATTATTTTTTCGAACCAAAAACAAATATTTTTCCTCAATATCTTGTTTTGTTGCCGCTGTGATTTAGAAACCGCTACACGGACTTGTGTGATTTTGATATCATTTGATTCATCATGGTGTTTAGATTATGTAGATATTTTTAAATTGATTTGTAGATGTGTGTATGTCATTAATATAATGAAAATATTGATGTAATCTGCTATATTTTTATTATTTTTCTCATATTTCGCGAAGATGTGCAACTTTATCGTGATTATTATAATATATTCATATTCTTATTTTACGAGGGAAGATATATATCAGCGTTTTTGGTCAATATAATAAACGGCGTAATTTTAAGATTTTTTTCTTATGCCCAAAATTAAAACCTCGATAACTTTTGCGCGCATCAACCAAAAATTTGATCGCGAACGGTTTCGGAGTCAGAACATTCTTCTCTATATGTGTACCAAAAATCATTGATGTGCCACAAAAACAAAAAAGCTGATTTTTTGAAAATGGAATATTAAAAAATTGGCAATATTGCCCATATATATTTTTGCCCAATTTAAGGTAAATGGTGCATCAAGGTATTGAATTAAGTCTGGAATGATGTGTGACAAGTTTCGCAAAAATCGGTTCAGATTTAGATATAGCTCCCATTCATATTTATGTAAATGGTACACCAAAGTTCCTATATATTTTTCGATTTGCACGAAATTTGGTATAGCGCACTGAATTGAGTCTAAAATGATGTGTGTCAAGATTCGTGAAAATCAGTTCAGATTTAGATATAGCTTCTATATATATTTTCGTCCGATTTAATGTAAATGGGGCGCCAAAGCCCCATATATCTTCCGATTTGCACGAAATTTTGCAAATTTTCTTAGCAGCTCCATATACAATTTTCGATTCGAATTTTAGGTATTTCAAATGTTCACTTCATAATTGATGGTATTAAAATTTTGGCCGCGGTTGGACTTTAGCCATTTTTACTTCATTGGGAATATTTTTCAGAAATTTTTTTAAGTGAAATATTTTAAAAAATATTTCACTAAGGGTTATCAGACCTTGTAGGCAGAGTTTTTAAAGAATATGTTTCAAGGTCGGGAAGAGCTCTCGATATATGACTTCTATAACCCCTTTTGTTGTTATTGGGCAATAAAAAAAAATGACAACCCAAAATATAAAATAAAAAAAAGACATTTCTTATCTCCTCCAAACCTCCACCACCTCCCTACCCACCACTCCCTTCATTTTGCCTTATATATAAAATATATTCGGTTTTATCTTTGAAAAGTATTCTAGAGAAAATTAATCTTTTTGTTTCGCGTTTTCAAACAGTGATAACTGTGTGCAAAGTGGATAACACGATAGGGGAAAAACAAATTATCTCCTTTTTTTTTCAAGTGTTTATGTTGTTCTTTGTTGGTGTTTTTGAAATCTATAACCACCCACCAACATTCCTTTGCAACACGACCAGCCAACCAACCAACCATTTACTGGTTATTACCAGGTTTTATTATCTATGTATCACTTACATATTTATTTACTTTGTATGTCTGTGTTACCGGTTTGAGAATATGTGCAAATTTTTTTTGTTAGAATGCATTTCAAAGTGTGTAAATTTTTATTTATTTTTATAACAAACCGATGATAAATTAAACAATTCAATGTTAATATTTAACATTTGTACTCGGATGATGATGACGATGGCGATCATCATCATGGATGAAGTCTCTAAATATGTTTAGATGTGTGTGTGTAATATCGTTTGTCGTTAAATTGCCTTTGCCAGTTGCCCTGGTATATACGATATATTGTGTGTTGACTTGGTGTTATCTTTTTTAAACTCCCCTGGCATCTTCTTCCTCTTCCTCCTAGCCCACCCAGCTCCTTCCATATATCATCATCATCACCACCATCCCGCTGCAACTGTGAAACATTGAATAACAAATAAAAAATAAATTTACATGTTTACGTTGCTGTTGTTGTTGTTGCTGCTTTTATTTGCATTTGAAGATTTGTAAAAATTTACCACCTACCGGGCTCCTCCAAATGTTGTGGTGGTGGGGTTTTTTGTAGTACTTTGAAAAACAAATCTTTATCTTAATCTTTTTATGACGACTTCTCAGTGTCAGCCAGTCAGTTCGTATGTCTGTCCTGAATATTAACTCTGAAACGAGCATATTTAAATATTATTTTGATTTCTTTTGGTTTTTGTACACGAAGCTACAAATTTCGAAAAAAAAAACTTCAAAGCTTACATACTATTCATACATATTTTAAAAAACTTCCAAATTTTATTTCAGATTTATACAAAAAATACACAAAGCTAAAAATTAAAAAAAAAAACTTCAAGGCTTAGATAGCTATTTTTCAAAAACCTCCAAATTGTATTTCAGATTTATTTATTTTTTGTGACCAGTGTTCACCCTAGACCAGTGTTCACCCTTGCCATGTATGTTGAGCTTCCATTCCTCTCCTTATAAATATTTAGTTTAGGATATTCTCCCACATCCGCTAACATCATCAAAATCCTCTTCAGAATCCGTCGTCGTCGTTGTTGTTGTTCTGGTTGTCTGCTGCAGAGTTTGTCGACTTTGCATACTGACTTCTTCGTGCTGGCCCTGCATTATTCATTTCAATGTCTGGGAATTTGTGGAAATCATCCATAACAATTAGTTTGTTTGATATCCGGATATCATATCATACCTTCAGTGCTCCAAGGGATTTGAATTCAACTTCAATTGGATTCAATTTTTGAAATAGTCATTGAAAATAATAATAGAAATAATAGAAAATCCACGTCTTAGACAAACCTTGAAAATTAGTCTTTAAAAAATCCACGCCTTGTTTAGGCCTTGAAAAATATTCGTTTATCTTTAGATCTTGAAAACCTGTTTTAAAATATATCTGCTCGTCGACCTCTAAGGTCTATTAGAGAAAAATTTAATCCCAAAGAGAGTTCAAAAAACCCTCTAAAAGACCTTAAAAATCCACACTTAAACTTTTAACAGATCTTCAAATAGACCATAAAAACATATGCTTAGACGCTTAAAAAATATTTTTTCCGAGTCCGAGTTCCGTATAAACTTTGAAACAAAATTTTTTAAAAAGTCCATGCGGACCCTAAAAAAGTCTCTAATGTTTTTTACTCTTCTGATAGACCTTGAAAAGGATTCCTTAAAAATTCCACGCCTCGTATAGACCTTTAAAACAATTCTTTAAAAAAATCCAACGTCGGTCATTACTATACTTAGAGCTCTGATAGACCCTGAAAAAATATTCTTATAGAACTCAGTCCATTGTTGGAGCTCTGATAGTCAACCAAATATGTCTTATTTTATCGCAAAGGAGAAAAGTTGCCGAAGTATTTCCTTTTCTGTCGAGTTGAAGTTTCGGGCCCTGTCTTTAAAAGACCCCTTTAAGGTATTCAGGCCTATTGAAGGACTTCTGATGAATTTCTGGCTATAGAAGATCTATTGAGCGTCGTATATTTATAGAAGACCTGATGTTGGTCTTCTGTCTGTGGAGAATCCATTAAAGTTTTCCCGTCTATAGAAGGCCTGTCGAAGGTCGTGTCAACTTGTCGAAGCTTTTCTGTCAATGAAGACAGAAGCGTTTGTCTATAGAAAACTTAATGGTGAATTTTTTTCACAGTAAATTTATGTTTGCAACAGCGAATTTTTTCATTTTGTAAAGAAATATTTGAAATAAAATCTCAAAAAATTGGAATTAACCTAAAGGAACGATTCAATTTCAATAGCCTTTACTGAAGAAGGCCGGAATATTTTTGCAGTATGCCAGAAACTTTTACTCGTCAACCTAGGCGTTGATCTCTGTTCGTTCTGTTCTGACAGATATATTTTTTGATAAAATATATTCTGTACTACTCGAACAGTCGATTTGATATAATAAATACCAATATCAATCGATTTTTTCTCACATACTGCAAAAATATTCCGGCCTTCTTCAGTAAAGACTATTGAAATTGAATAGTTTCTTTAGGTTAATTCCATTTTTTGAGTTTTTATTTCAAATATTTCTTTAATTTGAAAATTATTTATTGTTTTCTACTAATTCTAGCAATTTCTGGTGCATTCGGACCTTTATTTTCTATAATTAGGGTGATTTTCTGAACGTAAGGTGTACTGTACAAATTGTTGGCAATTTTGATAGATTTTACAGATTTTTTCAACAATTTTTTTCTGTAAATGATTTTATCGGTGCTGGGTGCACAAAATTTAACTAAATTAAAGAGATTTTCTAAAAATATTTTCAAAAAATGCAGTAAAGTAAAAAATCCCACACAATGTTTTAATTATATGGCCACTTCAAAGTCGATGTATTTTCATAAAAACCGTTATTTATGGAAAAATTGCATGCAAACATTTTCTATTTTCACACTAAATCTCTTAAGTGCAGTAAATCGAAGTGTTCTGAAATAAAAAAATTTCAAAAATACTTCAAACGAATCGAGGGCTGATCAATATATGTTTACCACAGTAAATGTTTTAATTCTGTGACCACCACTGTATCTTTTGCACTCGCACATTCTCGTACATGAGGATAAACAGACTTCTCTTCAATAAGACCAATTCTGCCTTGGCTTGAATTTTCTTGTCTTCTTTATCTTCGATCCCTTGAATGGATTTCCACAGACCTTTCATTTGGAAATATGCCTGTACTGCAAACTTCCAGTCTTCAAGGTTTTCGCTTCCGCGAAGTTTCTCCAATTGCATATTCGTTGCCATATTCCTTTCTAGCTTTTATTATCTGATCGTGTACAAATAATCTTAATTTTCGAGTTTAAAACGCGGAAGGGCCCATAACCTGTTATGATGATGGAAGGCCTATTTTGGAAAGATTTTCGGCTTCTTTGCAAAGGAGTAGTAAAAGTGCTCATAAAAAATACCTGCTAATGTTTTTCTATATGTAAGTCCTTCTTTTCAGATAAAAGAGCTCTAACAAGGCCTGGGCAAGCACTTCTGAGTACAGAATTAATTTTCTATCCAATATGACATAAGACAAATTTGTTATGTATATGAAAGCCTCTATGTAGTATGGGCCCAATAATATATTTTTTCTTAACAAATTTGGCCCTGAGGATCTTCTTACTGTGGAGGACCAGTAAAAGAGTCTATAGATGACATGTTGCATATTTACTGTATGTAAACGCCACTTACTGAAGTTACTCTGTGAATGATCTTCTGTCGGAAAATACCTCTAAGAGTTGTTATATTTCCACGAAAGACCTCTTCAAGCTTATCTGAATAGCTTTACATAAGACCTGGGCAAGCTCTTTTGAGTATAGAATACAATTTTTATCCAATATGACAAATTTTTTATGTATATGAACGTCTCTTATGGAGTTTGGACCCAAAAATATATTTTTTCTTAAGAAATCGGGTCCTGGTGAGGGTCTTCTGTCTGTGGAGGACAAGTAAAAGGATCTATATCAGGCCTTTTGAAGATTTTCTATATGCAAGCGGAAGTTCTTCTATGTAGAGAACACGTTTTCTTTCTATTCCAATATGACATGCTAATAATGTGTGTTAAAAACTTTTTGTGTTCTTTACAAATCTGGTCGTCATTAATAATAAACAAAATCGGTTAATTTATTGTCCACACACCAGCACGCCGTGGCATATATTTGTTGTTGTGCTTTTGGTTAATATTTCATAAAAAATAATACCCCGGTCAGTGGTGTGTAGGTTTTTTTTTCGAAACATGTTTTTCATCCCATTAATGCTTTTTTTATTGCTGTTTTTATTGTTGTTGCTGTTGTCGTCATAGTCATTTTGTCGTCGTTGTCGTCTCACCGTGCTGTTCACACGTCGTCGTCGTTTCTCTACGGCCGGTCGCTACACCCCTCAATGGTACTACAACACCTATTCTCTTTTTATTTGATTTAGAATTTTAGATTTCAGTGATCGATTTTTTAGTTTGGTTAGATGAATGGATGGTTGGTTCGGTTCGGTTGGCCGGCTGCTTGGTCGGAAGGTTGCTTTGGTTGCTTGCTTGGGCTGGCTGCCTGACGTTTTAATCGCCCAATTGCTGGTTGTTGTGCATTTTGATTCATAGTTCGATTGCCCCCAGAAAATGAATGATTTCTGTTGACATTCCTCTCTCCCTCCATTTTTCCCCAATTCTCCCCCGCTTCATTTGACCAAAAACAATCCATGAAAAATGGATCCCCAAAGGTCTTCTGTCTATAGACCCTCAGTAAAAGAACCCTCTGTAAAAGTGTCTAAAAAATCCCTCTTGAAAATGTTCTCTATGTAAATACCCTGCTGAAGGGCTTCTGTGGAAGATTATCTGTCCATAAAAGACCTCCAAAACAATCCATGAAAGATGTACCTCGAAAGGTCTTCTGTCTATAGAGGAACTGTTGCCTTAAGAAAGTGTCTAAAGAACCCCTTTTGAAAATGTTCTATATGTAAATACCCTGCTTAAGGGTGCTACTGTGGAAGATTTTTTGGCCATAAAAGACCGACTTCCATATTAGGTTGGTTCGGTTGCTTGGCTGTTTCGGCTGGCTGCCTGGCGGGTTAATCGCACAATTGCTGGTTGTTGGGTATTTTGATTCATAATTCGATTGTTGACAATTCTCCTCCCTCCCTTAATTTTCCCTAACCTGTCCTCGTCTCTTCCTCTTCTCCCCCGACCTGTCTGTCTGACTGCCGCATTTTTTCGATTGTGTCGAATCAATAGAAATAATTTGAATTTCTGTTTCTTCTCTCTCTTCAGAATTTGTTTTTGGCTCTGACGACAACAACAACAACTATACCCATTATTTTTATTGATGTGGTGATAAAAAGCAAACGAAGCTAAATAACAGAAAATAAACAACAACAAGAAAAAACGGGAAAGGAGACAAGAAAAAAATAAGTCATCACCATCCGTCACCTGGGTAGTAGTGACCAAAAGAAGAAGACCACAAAAAAATCGAGGGAAAAAATAAAAGGAGAGGAGGCATATTCATTCAATTTACTGGTGGTTGTCATCATCGGCATCTCTCTCTGTCGGAACGAGAAGAAGGAGCAGCAGAAGCAACCAAGGTATATTCTCATTAAACGAAAAATAAAAAACAAATCTAATTTATCAATAATTAATTAGAAACAAATCAGAGAGGCGGCAGCAGGACAGACTAAAAGCCCATTTCTTCTTCTCTTCTCTCATCTCAATTCCATCCATCCACCTCTAACATCAGCAGCAGCGTACATAATCGACAACAACAACTGCACGTTTCATTTGGTTTTTTCGGTGCTAATCAACAAAAAAATGCTCTAAGGAATCATCATCGGAAGAAAGTGACACCACGAGAGCAAGAAGCAATCATCAGCAACAGTTGCAGCAGCTGAAGAAGAATCTGTTCAGTTCAAAATAACGTGCCATCAACCATCAACATTCATCAAAAATTAAACTGAAAATAAAAGCAGACAACAAAAGTCAAAGACTACAAAACATGGAAGCTTAGCAGCAGCAGCAGAACGAGCAGGATATAAAGCTAAACAAACAGTAAAGCAACAACAATCAGCAAACAATAATACAAAACGAACCGAACATTCAGTCAGACAGCCAGCCAAGTCAACCAACCAACCATCATATAGAAACAACAACAACAATTCATTTATCTAACACGCACCAACGACGCAACTGCAACAACCAACCAACCAACAACAAAAACACACATTGTAATCAAATGCAATCCCTCCATTAAATGCACTACTACAACAACTACTTCAACAACAACAAAAGTAAAACTACAACAACTATTCATCATTGTAATAATAAACAACAACAGCAACAACAACAACAAACAGCAAAGAGAGAGGTATGTGCGGCATGCATGCTAATTGTGCAATTGTTGGCAATTACAAAACTGGCAGACAGACCAACCTACCGACCAACCGACTAAGCGACCGACCAACAACAATCACACAATCTTCTCTGTTTTTTCAATGCACCAACCAACAACAATGGGTTATGGTGCCTGCTTGGTGTCAGTATAAGATAACAACGAACGGGTCTCTATGGAGTGTGGATTAAATATGATTATACTACGCCAAAGATATGAAAGTTAAAACCACTCACGGAATGTCGAGAGAGATAGATAGATAACTTTGTTAGCTTTGATTAGGTCCTGTGGGTGACATATTACGAAGATAAGTTATTTGCAATTGGCCACAGTAGGGATGTCATGAAGTGGCAATTCAGAAGTGCATTCACTTGACCAAAACTATACATGAAGCATGGACCCATAAAGGTCTTCAGGCTTAAGAACTCACTGAAAAAATGTTTTAAAGAAACCCTCATGAAAATGTTTGATATGTAAATACCCTGCTGACGCTTTGTTTAGGTCCTGTGGGTGACATATTACGAAGATAAGTTATTTGCAATTGGCCACAGTGGGGTACTCACTCACAGTGATGAATGTCAAATCAGAAGTGCATTCACTTGACCAAAACTCTATATATAAGGGATGGACCCATAAATGTCTTCTGTCTATAAAGAAACTGCTGCCTTAAGAACTCACTGTAAAAGTGTCTAAAAGAACCCCTCTTGAAAATCGTTATGTAAATACCCTGCTGAAGGGCTACTGTGGAAAATTTTTTCTGTCCATAAAAGACTTCCATATTAGACACAAACAATGTATGAATCATGAATCCATAAAAGTCTTCTGTCTGTAGAGGAACTGCTGCTGCTTAAGAACCCCAGTAAAAATGTCTTAAAGAACCCCTCTTGAAAATGTTCTATAAATACCCTGCTAAAGGGCTACAGTGGAAGATTTTCTGTCCATAAAAGACCGACCTCCATATTAGACCCCTGTACAATCACTTCTTAGTATGGAACACGTTTTCTATTGAATAGGATATTTCAATGTTTTAAACTTTGTATTTTTTATCATTACAAATCTGGTCCTGAGTGTCTTCTGACTGTAGAAGGTCTGTAAAAGGGGCTATCGACGATATATTGAATATTTATTGAATGTAAACGATACTCCGTGAATTATATTCTATCGGAAAAATCACTCCCCTTATTATAAATTTATTTCCATATTCTAAATTCCACAAAGGTCCTATAAAAAACCGACAAAGTATTGAGATACCAGAAGGAATGGACCAATGGGCCCTGTCTCCTAATTAAAATTAAGTTTTTCAGAAGCAGTAAACAGATAGGTCCCATCTTGCAATTCGATCTAGGACAGGTTAAAATATTAAAATTCCGTTTGTTTTATACATATAAAATTTACAAAGTTTGAAAATGTTGCCCATTATGGGGGAGGTACTTCTGGTATCTTCCATGTTGTTGTTTTTCTATGGGTAAATGAATCTTCTGTCCTTAGAAGACCTCTATGTATATGAAGGTCTCCATGAGATGTTCATAGTGGCGGATTAACCAAAACAAGAATATGTTCGGAAAGATAAGGTGTCCTTCTAGTCATATATAACTATGTTCTTTTTAAGGACGATTCGATAAGACTACCGCTTGAATTTTTTGAGAAACCCTTGTTATTATTTTTTTTTTCTTAATTCCAGAAGAAGGTCAATGACAACGAAAACTTCTTATTTTTTATGAAGAGCAAACAGTTTTATTTAAATATAATTTGCTGTTTATTATCAGACAGCTTAGTCTTCAACAAAAGATGTCTTTTGGGCCCACTCAGCTTTCCTGAAGGCCTTTTTACGGACTCTCCGTCAGGCTGACGTCGACAGTCCCTTACCCTCGGTTGCTTTGGAGGAGTTGTCCGTTTTCGAGTCTCTGTCCCGTCCGATAAACCGATTGCAGTAATTTGCCGTTCTTCGGTAAATCTTGTCAGATATATCTTATGCGCTGGCTCGTTTAGTGGTTCCCCTTTCCGATGGTGCATCTATCTTTACGATGGGGAGCTCATCGGCCCCAGTATCCACTTCGACGACCAGCTGCCTCAGAAGTATTGATACTTCAGTACAGCCCGCGGAAATGCAGTTTGCATCCTCTTCCTCTCCAGGGTTTGCGTCCCTATTCAGTATCTGAGAGGACTCGCCTTGATTTGGAGGAGTCACCAGGATAGCTCTTATATTATTCAATGTAGTTCTAATCACCGTAGTATTCATGACGTCTTCCTCGTCTGTCAAGGGTGAGTCGTCCCAGAGTTGATTCGGTATGCACTCCTGACTAAGACGGATGGAGACGGGCTTCGGGTTCCTAAGCTCCATAGAATAAGGATTTTGTGAGTATTTGAGGTTGGCCATCGTACCATGGCAAAGACTCGTCAACTAAGCCAGAAGAACTAGTTGAGGCGCCCAGGTATCAACAAGGCCGTGACACACTGATGGGCACGAGGTCGCTTGACACCCCAGCGTTAGGGATGTCTCTTTGAAAGGCAGTGACCTAAGACCTTTTAAATGGATAGTTGAAAGGCGCCATTCTCGCCTCGTCAGTCCTGGGATCATAGGAACTCTGTAATTCCCTCTGAGACTCTCCCAAAGAAAATTATTGGGCCTTCCACTATTCGCAACCTGTATAGACGCGTCCGTTAGCATTCAGTTCTGCTTACCGTAGGCGAGCAAGTTACCTCATTCACTTTTATTTGTCTCTTGAAATCCACGTATAAATTAACGACTCGGCGTAAATCAAGCTGATCACCTCCAAAATCATGATTTGCTTTTTGACCTAGGATATTTATACCACTTTCGTTGAAAAATTCACCTGCTTTCGATATTGCTAAGATTTTTTGTGTGAAAAGATGTTTGTCTTGTTTCATCTTAGAGCCATCTGACAAACCAGCAATAGATAGGTCGTCTACACCTCCGCCTTATGGAGGGCATATTAGGCGGGAAATGGGAACTCTGCCATTTCCTCCGATCCTCTCTCCTAATACTCGCTGGTTGTCTGCGATTTTATTTCATTAGCAGCTTCCCAATGAATTTGATTGGACTTTCCACTGCCCCCCAACATGTAGAAATAATTTTGCGATTTCATACAATAATTTGTTGGTTTTCTATAAGACTTCAACAAGCTAAGGACTTTCTGAATTTCTTCAAGGACCACAATTTCTATGCTTATCCGCAACATTTCAAATTTATATTTTACATTCACAAACATACAAACTTTACATTCTTCATAAGATGACCCTTAGGCGGTCTATTCAAAATTCCTTGTTGTTCTATTAAACAACAAGGACTTCGTTATTGATCACTCACTTTTAATAATTCTGAGGAAGTTTTCTATAAAAATATATATTTAGGTTCTGAAAGGGAATATAAGATATTTAGGGTTTTTAGTAATCAGTATTTATTTGATTCACTGAGAAGACATTGATATCTCTTTTAAATCATTCAATTCTATGTTGATTTTTGACCTTATCGTACACCTCATGATCACAAATTTCCATAACCATTTTGGGGTATTTTAGGTTTTTAGAAACTTTTGTAAATGTACCTTCATTTCGGTATTCCGTAGGAAGACTCTTTTTGTCTACTATATGAATTCCATTTTGTCTTATAATGAAATGAAGTTTTGTCTTCTAAAGGAATATTGTATGGTGTATTTGATCGGAAGTCCATTTGTTCTTCGATAGGGTGATTACTTGATATTCTATACCATGAAATCTTGGTCGGCTTAAGAAAAGCCTATTTTTGGTCTTCAAAAGAAAGACATTTTGGTCTTGTAAAGAGATAATTTTTGGCTGACTGTTTGGACTTCATTTCCTCTTCTAAAGGAATGCTATAGGAAGACCGTTTAGTTTTCTATAGGAAGATTTTTTGGCCATCTTTATGTTAATGGCAGAATGTTTATCATTTATGGGAATAATTTAAATCAATTTGTTGAACATAATGTATCCTCTTATACGGCCTGATGGCTTGGTCTTCCGAAGGAAGCATTCTACAACTTAAATAATTTCATACTTTGTATTCTGGATGTCACATATTTTCTAATTATAATCACATATCACCCTATTTGATACATATTTTAAAACAGATATTCATCTTTGAGGAACAATTAAAAAATTAGCTTTTCAAATATTTCCAATATTTATCTTTAACAGCAAATATTTAGAATGCATTTTAATTGACCGGACGGCCATTCATATCTCCTTCGCCGACAACAACTGTATGTATATACCCATATGACGTAATGTTTTGCGTCATGTCGAAAGATATTAGCAATTGTTAGCGAAAAAAGATTTCCAATTTCCGTTTGCTTGGGGGCATAGAGTAGGAGCTCCTTCTCTCTATCACAAAATTGTTGTGAACATCTTGAGAATAAAAATTTCTTCTTGATGGGGGATTAAAAACAATAAAAACCGAAATCAAAGAAATCAATTGCCTTTCATTGTTTTCCACTTTACGAAACGAGAAGAAAACATGTTTTCATTCCTCTTTTCCTATCCCTGACATTGGGAATTAATAACAAACAAGGGTTTTAATTTTTCTTCCTCTTTTTCTTTATTTACAGATTTTGCAACAAAACAAAAGAAGAAAATTTACATGAAAATACTATTAAATTAAAAAAAAAATCACAACAACAACACAAGTAGCGGCAGCAAGCGGATCACCAATACGACGACGAGAGGCCACAAAAACAACAACCCAACTAAACAGCAGGCGGCGTCTGCTTGTACGCGGCCACCACACAACAACTAACACCCAAACACAATATTACAACAAAGTTGATCAGCAAAAGCACAAATAAATAACACTAACAACAACAATACTAATAACGGCAACAACAACAGAAAAAGAAAAAATGTCATCGGGAACATTTGTTGATCGAATCGATCCATTCGCCAAACGTTCACTAAAAAAGAAAAGTAAAAAGAGTCAAGGTTCCTCACGCTATAGAAATTCACAGGATGTGGAACTGCAACAATTGCCGGCACTAAAAGGTATTTAGATATTTATTTTTAAATGCCAGTTTGTTTAATTAATTTTCTCGTTTTCTGTGTTTGTTTTATAGCCGACTGTTCTAGTTTGGAGCAAGAAGAATTATTTATACGTAAATTGCGCCAGTGTTGCGTTTCATTTGATTTTATGGATCCTGTGACAGATTTGAAGGGCAAAGAAATTAAACGTGCCGCCCTCAATGATTTATCCACCTATATAACACACGGTCGAGGCGTACTTACAGAGGCAGTGTATCCGGAAATTATTCGTATGGTAAGAGAAGAAAAAAAATACGGGGACAATTTTTGAGATTTGAATTGAATTTGAAGACTTTTTGACCCTCTACAATAATACAATTTGTTCTTCAATGAAATATCATTTAGTCTCCTGTAGAAGACAATTTTCAAAAGGAAATCTCAATTGGTTTTTTTACAGGAAGACCTTTTGATGCAGGAAAGAACTCCTTTTGGTCATTTAGGGAAAGATCTTTTGATCTTCCCTATGAGAACCACAAGGTCTGGCATACAGCGATCTCTACAAAATGAAGGCCATTTTTTCTAACGAATGTTATTTTTGGTCATCTATAAGGAGACAATTTTGGTCTTCAGAAAAAGTACCCTTTAGTCTTCTATTTGAAGTCGAATCGGACTCCTATAGGATGACCCTTTTGGTCCTCAAAAGTTAGACCATTTGGGTTTTTATAGGTGTCTCCTTTTGTTATCTATAGGGGGATAATTTGTTCTTTTTATAGGAGGACATTTTTGTCTTCAGAAAGGGTTACCATTTAGTTTTCTGTAAAAGGACTATTTGGAAGGTCAATCGGACTCTTATAAAAAGACCCTATGGGAGTATATTTTGGGACTTCAAATGAGGATGTTTTTTTTGTGTCATTTTTCCGGAAAAGATTCCCTTTTAGTCTTTTGAAGGAAGTCAAATTATGACCTCTAAAAGAACACCATTTTGTCTTCATACCAATTTCGTCTTCTATAAGAGGTACTTTTTGTCTTCTATTGGTTTTTAATACGCGTATCAATCGGTATTTTAAATGAAGTCCTTTTGGTCATCTATTGGGAGACCACTTGTTCTTTTTATAGGATGAGATTTTGAACTTCAGAAAGAGTATCATTTAGTATTCTATAAAAGGGTCATTTGGTCTTCTATTTAAAGGCCAAAAGGAGCATCTTTTGGGCTCCTCGTTTTTGTCGTTTATTGGGTATTTCTTTTGAAGACCAGTAGATCTTTTGGAACAGCATTTTGTCTTCGAAAACATTACCTTTTAGTCTTCTGAACAAAGACCAATTTCGCTTCCCAAATTAAAACCTTTTGGAAAAGGAAAACACAATTCGTCTTCTATGAAAGGTACTTTTTGCCTTCTGTTGGAAGACCATTTGTTCTTCAATAACTGTATCATTTGGTCTTCTAAAGGAAGTCCTGTTGGTTTAGGGAAATTTTGACCATTTGTTCTTTTTTTGGCTATTAATAAAAGGATCTTTTTGTCATTTATTTGGTATTCCTTTTGAAGACCGGAAGGTCTTTTGTAACCTCACTTGGTCTTCGAAAATTTTACCTTTTTGTTTTAGACTTAGAAAGATCAATTTTGCCCTCTAATGGAGCAGCTTTTGATCTTCACATAAAAATCAGCGTATACCATTCGGTTTTATATGAAAGGAACGTTTTTTTAGCCTTTTAAGGGGACCCCCCCATTCTCGGGGTCAAAATTTTTGTTGACTTAATTCCAATCTACACTAATTCAAGAATGTCCCTGCAAAATTTCAATTAAAAATCTCAAGAACTCTTGAAGATATAGCCGATTTATTGTGTCAGCATCAAGTGACGGCTGAAGGGCTTCTCAAACTTTAAACGTGTTTTTCTCTAAACATTTTTTTGCGAATGGCGGGCACGATAACTCAAAAACTAATAACCCAATCGATTTCAAATTTTTACACGTTTCTCTGTGAGTGTATAGCTATCGTATGAACTAGGATAAAGCCAATCGGTGAAGATCTTCCTTATTTTTTAACTTGGTTTTTGGTAAAAAATCGGCGATTTTCCAAAAATATTTTTTCAAAGGTCCGCCATTTTGTTAATTTTAGAGCGAAGTCAATAATCCTAGTTCATACGAGAGCCAAATATGTACTCTTTCTAACACCGTTGGAATTTTCGGATTCCGATGTTCCAGTGAGGAGTTATCATGCCCGCCATAAAAAATAAGGACTTTTCTTTGATCACAAAAAACAACAACAAAACAACAACAAACTTTTTTTGTAAATTATTTTTCTTCCTCTTTAAATCTTCAAATATATATGTGCAAAGTTACAAACCTTAACAAGCATTGGTATTCATTTACCAGCCCATTTAAAATCTTAAAAATAAAAAATCGAGAATGGGGGGGGTTCCCTTAAGGAAATTTTATTGTTTTAAAGAAGGAACTTTTGGGCCTTGCTTTTGAATATCAAATAATATTTTGCTCTTCTAAAGGATAATCCTAATAATACTTCTAAAAAAAGGTCCATTTGACTGTTTGACCTCCAAATGAAGACATTCATGGCTTCAATTCGTAGACCCAGTTAGTCTTTGATTTTCGAGAAGTACACAAATTTGATTTTATAGAGAAAGTCCTATTGGTCTTTAAAATGAGGACCCATTTGCCCTTTTGCAGACCTTTTGTGTTCCTACATGTAAATTTGTTGATCTTTAAATGTTACCTAAAGATGATATATATATGAGAGTAGATCACTAAGCTGTCCTCATCCAGGAGACCTTCAACTCGTATATAAAAGACTTTTTCACCTCCTCAATTAGGCCATCAGCTATTCTGTGAGAATACCTCTTCAATATTCCTCCTCTTCAATGAGGAAATTTTCTTCAGCACTTCTATGAAAGATATTCTTCAAGCTCTTCTATGTGAAGAAGACCTTCTTCAGCTCTTCAACGATAATATCTTTACCAACTATTCTGTAAGAAGAACATATTTAGCTTTTATAGGGAATACGGCTTTCCAACTCTTCTGTGATTAGATGAATTTTGAGGTCATTGCGATAAGACTTTCCAGGGCGTCTTGAATGAAAAACCCTTCTTTAAATGATGTTGTTTTTAAGAAGACCTTGAGATCTTTTATAAGAAGTTCTCAGATCAATTATAAGATCATTTACAAGAAGGCCTCATTAACCACTTTCACTCGAAGTCCCTTTTAATTTTTTTTGCTTCAATGAACTTCTGATTGGAGGACATTTTGCTATTCTTTATTAAGGAAATCCTCAGCTCTTCTATGAGATCAGATCCTCTACGACTATATCATCTTCTGTTCATACAGTCGAAATTAACATTCAACATTCATAACGATATATCGATTATAACGACGGTATCCATAAATCCCGAGAAAAGCTCTGCCCTTTATTTGATATCGCTTATAACGCACGTGGCTTATAAGGGCCATTTCGCCAATCCTTTGACCGTTATAAGCGATTTCGACTGTATATGAGAAAACCATCTTCCGATCTTCTAAGATAAGACCTTTTTTCCATTTTCTTTTTCCTATGAGAATACCTTTTTCAGTTTTTCTATAAGAACCCCTTTTCAACTCCTTCTACTCTTTTATGATAAGACCTTCTTCTGATTTTGTATCGATGCTGTCCAATGAGAAGACCATCCAACAACTCCTCTATAAAAAGAATACCTTCAGTTCTTCTATAACAAGGCTTAAACTTGTCTGTGACCAAAACACTTTTTATCTCTTCTATGCAAATTTTTGAGTAAAAGACCTTCAGCAACACTAGGACTAGACCTTCATTAGATCTCCTATTAGCTTCTCTACGAATAGCCCTTAGTCAGCTCTTTAAAAATTTAAAAAGAAATCCTCCTTTAGCTCTTGTATGCGAAGGCCTTCCATTTCTTATTTGAAGTGTTTCATCCACCTCAGTTCCTCTTTAAGTGACCATATTCACTTTTTCCTAAGAAGATCTTTTTCAGATTCTCTTCTTCATTGAAAGATCTTCAGGTCATCCACAAAGGAACAGGAAAAGATGAATTATTGTGCACCATGACAATGCGATCATGCACACATCGGCTCAACCCTGTGCCTTTATGACCGGCCAAAACATAAAATGGGTCATCCGCCATACATGAAACACAATGAAAAAGTGCTTCGAAAATTGGTTTTAGCTTGCATTAGCAGGCCTTTAGCTTATCTCTTAGAAGAACTTACAGCTTCACAAGAAGAAGACCAGTCATTCAAGCTCATTTCTGTAAGGACCTTCCTGTCTATTTCAAGATTTCTTCGCAGTTTATAAACAAACAAAACAATTCTGTATTTTTCAATTTTTTTCCAATATTTATTTTTTATTCCTCATTTCCAGATTTCATGCAATTTGTTTCGTACATTGCCACCAAGTGAAAATCCCGATTTTGATCCCGAAGAAGATGATCCAACATTGGAGGCATCTTGGCCGCACCTACAATTGGTCTATGAGGTATTTTTGCGGTTTCTGGAATCGCAAGATTTTCAGGCTACCATCGGTAAACGTGTTATTGATCAAAAGTTTGTTTTACAAGTGAGTAGCGATGCGACACCAGAGATGTTCCGAATGCAATTTATTTTTATTTAAATATTCTTCATTGTCTCTTTTTAGCTTTTGGAACTTTTCGATTCGGAAGATCCACGTGAACGTGATTTTTTGAAAACGGTCTTGCATCGTATTTATGGCAAATTTTTAGGTTTACGAGCATTTATAAGAAAGCAAATCAATAATATATTTTTGCGTTTTATCTATGAAACGGAGCATTTTAATGGTGTCGGTGAATTACTGGAAATTCTGGGAAGGTAAGACAACAAAAGATAGATTTTTTATTTGAATACCATAATAATTTTGATTATTTTTGTTTGCAGCATTATCAATGGTTTCGCTCTACCGCTTAAAGCCGAACATAAACAGTTTTTAGTTAAGGTGTTGCTTCCTTTGCACAAAGTGAAATGCCTATCGCTGTATCATGCTCAGTTGGCCTATTGTATTGTACAATTTCTCGAAAAGGATCCGTTTTTAACGGAGCCGGTTGTACGGGGCCTTTTGAAATTTTGGCCAAAGACCTGTTCGCAAAAGGAAGTCATGTTTTTGGGTGAAATTGAGGAAATACTCGATGTTATTGATCCACCTCAGTTTGTCAAAATTCAAGAACCACTATTTCGTCAAATCGCCAAATGTGTATCGAGTCCTCATTTTCAGGTGAGTTCCAAATTATCATACAAGAGGTCCTTATTTCTGACTGTGTTAATTTTTCCAGGTTGCCGAGCGTGCTCTTTATCTGTGGAACAATGAATATGCTATGTCCCTAATTGAAGAAAACAATGCCGTTATAATGCCCATTATGTTCCCGGCATTATATCGCATTAGCAAAGAACACTGGAATCAAACAATTGTGGCATTAGTCTATAATGTATTAAAGACTTTTATGGAAATGAATTCGAAATTATTCGATGAACTTACCTCCAGTTATAAGGCGGAGAGGCAAAAGTAAGTGTCGAACCACAGATCAAGAATTGAATACTTTATCTATCAGAGCTAGAGATTTTTCCCAATGCATAGAAATTTTATTTTTTCAAGGGTTATCTAAAGCGTGGGGTTTTAAATAATATCTTTCAAAATTATCTGAAGTTATTTATCCAAGCTTGTGTTAAAATGATCTAGAGATAATTATCCACGTATGTGGATAAATTATCTGTAGTTAAATTATCCACTTTTGTGGATAATTATCTTTAGTTAAATTATCCACGTTTGTGGATAAATTATCTAGAAATAAGTTATCCATACTTTTATTGAATACTTTATCTATCAGAGCTAGAGATTTTTCCCAATGCATAGAAATTTTATTTTTTCAAGGGTTATCTAAAGCGTGGGGTTTTAAATAATATCTTTCAAAATTATCTGAAGTTATTTATCCAAGCTTGGGTTAAAATTATCTAGAGATAATTATCCACGTGCGTGGATAAATTATCTATAGTTAAATTATCCACTTTTGTGGATAATTATCTGTAGTTAAATTATCCACGTTTGTGGATAAATTATCTAGAAATAAGTTATCCACATTTTTGGATAGATAAATTATCTAAAAATAAATTATCCACATTTGTAGATAAATTATCCACGTTTGTGTTACAATTATCTGGAGATGGATTATACACACTTGTGTTACAGTTATCTGAAGATAAGTTATCCACATTTGTTGATATATTATCTATATTTAAATTATCCACTTTTGTGGATAAATTATCTAGATTTATATTATTGGCGTTAATGGATAAATTATCTAGAAATAAATTATCCACGTTTAAGGACAAATTATCTGGAGATGGATTATACACACTTGTGTTAAAATTATCTGAATATAACTTATGTTCATATAAGTGATAAATTAAATATATATATATATATATAGATAAATTATCCACGCTTGTGTTAAAATTATCTAGAGGTAAATTATCCACGTTTGTAGATAAATTATCTATAGTTAAATTGTTTAAGGTTTGTGGATAAATTATCTGGAGTTAAATTATCCACATTTGTGTATAAATTATACAAATTATCTTTAGATGAATAATCCAAATGTATCCAAATGTATAGATAAATTATTCAAGATATCTATAGATAAATTATCCAAATTATTTATATTATCCAAATTATCTATAGATAAATTATGAAAATTATCTATAGATAAATTATACAAATTAATTATAGATAAATTATACAAATTATTTGTAGATAAATTATGCAAATTATCAAAATTATCTTTACCTAAATAATCCAAATTATCCACATTTGTGTATAAATTATACAAATTATCTTTAGATGAATAATCCAAATGTATCTATAGATAAAGTATCCAAATTATCTATAGATAAATTATTCAAGATATCTATAGATAAATTATCCAAATTATTTATATTATCCAAATTATCTATAGATAAATTATGCAAATTATCTATCGATAAATTATACAAATTAATTATAGATAAATTATACAAATTATTTGTAGATAAATTATGCAAATTATCAAAATTATCTTTACCTAAATAATCCAAATTATCTATAGATAAATTACCCAAATTATCAAATTATTTATAGATAAATTATCCAAATTATTTATAGATAAATTATTAATATTATCTGTTGATATATTATACAAATTATTTTTTATTTATATAGATATATAGATAAATAATCCAAATTAATTATAAATTATCCAAATTATCTATAAATACATTATCCAAATTATTTTTAGATAAATTATCCAAATTATCTTAGATACATTTTCAAAATATCTATATTAAAGTTCTTCCAATTGTTATTAGATAAAATATCCAAATTATCTTTAGATAAATTAGCACAACTGTGGAAAAATATTCCGATTTTAATTCTCTACGATTGCAGATAAATTATTGAAATTTCATGATTTAATGATTTTTATTTTATTTTTCTTTTGCTAATTCTCCCCTCTCCTCTTTTATTTTTACAGAGAGAAAAAACGCGAAAGAGATAGTGAAGAGCTATGGAAGAAACTACACGAATTGGAGCTCAATCGTACCAAGAGCTTACAGGCAGCAAATCCAACAACAAATGCTAGTGGTGCCTCAACAACAGTCGGCGGCGGTAGCAACAGCGCCAACAGTCAACAACAGCAGCAGAACACAAATTCGCAACAATCGAATAGTAGCAGTGCCGGCGGAGCTGCCACCGCCAATGCCCTGGGAGCGGCTGGCGATAATAAATCAGCGTTAAGCGGTGGCAGTTCAGCGCAAGCTGCGGCCGGTGTTAATCCCTTTGCCAAAATCAAGGCGGATAAGGTAGAGAACTAAAGACGGACGCTGATGCTGCTTCATCATTATTGTGTTGTTGATTTGAGAATACAGGCTGAGTGAGGATGATGATGATGATGAGAATGCCGATGATGACTCAACACCACAACAACAACAAAAAATTATAACATTAAAGAAACAACAACAACAAGAGAATAAGAATAATTTACGACAAAAGAAAACAACAACAACACGATCACATCAGGAAATATTCAAATAAAAAAACAAATCGTATTAATTCAACAAGAAAACAAAATAAAAAAAATATGAAAAACAAAAAACTGTTATAAGCCTATTAGGTAACCAAGAAAACAAAAAAACAAAAACAAACATCATAAAAATAGAGCGTAGAGCGCCTGTTACAGAGAAACCTAAAAAAAGATGAAAACAAAAAAATCTATCTATTATATATATATTGAAAATAAAAACAAGAAAAAAAGTAAAATATAAAAAACAAAAACAATTAAATCTTAAGAAACGAGCTATACAACAACAAGAAACCAACAAACAACACACATAAATACTACATACACAAGAAACCCCCTTACCAAGAAGAAAGAAGACAGAAGTATGAACAAGGAACAGGATCTAAGTGTAGTAGCCTGCCTAGATGCCAGCTGAAGCTGCTGAAAAGGAAAGCAAAACGAACCTGGAACAGGAAATAAAGCTGCAGCAGCCGCCAAGGTGGGCACGTACGTTCATTGTCGTCGTCGTCGTGTATGCAACAACTTCTAATATGATTTAACTTATGCCTATTTAATTATTAATTAAACAAAAAATAAAAAACCAACAAATAAAAATGAACATAATGAAACAAAACAAAACTACAAATAAACTCATTTACATTTAAAACATAAACATAAAAAAATCAACTGGAAAGAAATTGAAAAGTAATTTTTAGATTGAAAAACAAAACTCATCTATTATAAGAAATTCATACAGATAATGTTACAAAAAATAAATTCAATACAAGCAGTAAGGAACAACAACCACATGTGTAGACAAGGCCAAAAACCAACTTTTCTCTTTTTCCTCCAAAAAAACCAAGCAAACAACCCCCCCATATCCCATCCATCCCACGTTAACAGAACAAGAAGAAGAAATAACAACTCAAGTCTGGAGTCTAACAGCAGACTTGATTGAAAAAAACAGCTTTTGCTACAGTAATAAAAAATAAAAATAATATAAATAAACAAAAAAGAAGAAGAATATTAACAAAAAATATAATAATAACAATTATTATTATAAATATAATTATTATTATTTTATATAATACAAAAAAGAAAAAAATAAAATTCGAAATTGAGAACAGAATATTAAGCTATTTATGCTGAAATAATAATAAATTAAAAAAAACAAAAAACCGAAAAAAATGGAAATTCTAAAATTGTTGTATAAGTGCAGTATAATAAATAGTAAAACAAAAAACAACTACAATAATAATAAAAAAAACAAAAACAAAACAGAAAAAAAGCAAAATGATGTAATGCAAAATTTATGATTGATATAATATTGATGATAAAAAGGAAGAGTAGGAAGAGCAAGAACGATACTGAATGTGGACAGATTGTGTGTTAGCAGACATGGTCTAGACTTTAGAACATAACCTATAAACAAATAAAAATAAAAAATAATAATAATTATTATACATATAAAAAACAAATAGCACTTAAAAATAAAACCCCCCAGGAATGGCAAAACAAACAAAAGAAGATGGAGAAGTAAAAGATGAGGCGTAAGAAGAAGAAAAAAACATAAAAGAAAACAATAAATGATGAAAAAAATAACATAAAAAACAAGAAAAATGTTCATAATTTCTTTTTGTCCTTGTTATTATTAAAAAAACCATAACTCTCAAACATGAAATCATATATTTTTTATTTCACTTAATATTTTATTTCACTCAAAACAAGAAAAACACATATGTTTGTTGAACATTTGTCGTATTTACTTTTAAAGTGTAATTTTTTCCACGCCACAAAGCATATTCAATGCAAATCCCATATCTTATTTCTCTTTCACAGGTTTTGTTATGTGATGGCAATGGAAATCAAGGCGTTTTGTAATAAAAAGGGAAAAAGGTCACACTATATTTCAAATGAAAATAAATAATTTTGAAAAAATTTGTAAATCATATTTAATGCCCTCATTTTTTCTTTTTATTACAAATCGCATAGATTTTTGTGCCGTCATCACATAACGTGTTTTTTTTAATGTGTTTCCTTTTTTATTTATTTCTTCTCTTCCATTGTTTCTAATTTTTGTAAAATCTCATTGAATTGTCTGTTTTTCATTTTAAATTATTTAATTGCAATTTTTTTTTCATTTCGAAAGAAAAAGAAAATCTTATTTAACACATCTTTTTTTGTTTTCAATATTTAAATTTAATAATAATAATAATAAAATGAAACATTATGTACATATAAATGTGATTGCTATCAAAACAAACAAAAATTCAATTTCATTAAATTTTCTTTTTTTTTTTTTGCATAGAGTGTTCCTAGTCCGGAGGTGAAAGGGAGGGGGTTTCTATTTGGTTTGATTATAAGCCAATTTAATAGGGATTTAAATACCCAATATATAATTGGATGAAATTAATTTTAAATACTTTGGAGCCGATTTCTGAATGTCAGATTGTGGGATGTGCGAGGCAATCGTTTTGGCCCAAGCTTTATAAAAACATCAAATCAAATTACGATCTTAAATCTGAAGTATTGTTGGATAAAATCCGTTTCAAAGCATACATTTTCGGAAATGAAACTCGTAAAATGCCTCTGTCATATATGGTTAAAAACTGGAATAACGAGCCGAGACAGAATTGACTAACTTTAGATTATGATTTCGGAAACCACAACGACATCGATATTTCGATTCATAGTTTTGACAAAGATAATGCAAACAGAAGTCCAGATAAATGCTGATTGAGGTTATTTATCTGTAATCAATGATGCAAGGACCAATCATGTATGTCCGATTATGACGATTTTTTTTTTTAATTTTAGGTTGAAAACACCAAAAATTTTCCGTAAATACTTCGACCAATTTCTAAAGGGCGGCACTACATGTGAATTCTTAAACGAATTGTTGAAAGGGTATTAAAACCGAATTCGCAGTTTCAGGTGTATTTCTTGTTGGGTTCGATGGTTTCATGGTTTTGACGAACATCTGTAATTATCGAATTACAGTTTTTGAAAGGTTGATCTGTGTACAAGTTCCGATCCAGACGTATGGACTTCTTGTGGGGGTTCTACATCTATAGGGTAGTGTTTGCTGTGCTACGACGAACGTCAACACTTATATTTATATTGGATAACACAAACAGTATAGAGGCGAGCAACGAGTTGTTATTGTTGAAGTGATATTGCTTTACACAATGGGTTGAGGTGACAGAAGTTGGCCGAGTAAGGCTCGGGTCGTTTGGGATTATTACAAAATGGAGGGAAACACGTTGTACCGATTCTTTTAATATTAAATAACGCTTAGAATCTTTTTTTTTTTATTCTTTAAATACTGGAGGCGGGTCCTCCTCCAGCTAGTCCACTTTCTATTAAAATAGAAGGTATAGGACCATACACCATATGTAGACACCGTCTAAAAATAGCAATGAATCCTTTTTGGATGGCTGTTGTATAAAAACGAGATCTTCTTTTAAACAATTTTCGCTCTTAGGCTTTTTTTCTTGAAGATCAATCTACAATTCTTAGTTGATGTATCGATGACTAGTTTATGGACGCTGGCCGGCAAAAAATCGAAAGTGTGTGGGATTGGGGCATGATTTATTTTCAAAATGTAATATTTTTGCATTTTTAGAATAAAATTAAAAAAAAAAAATGAATGAAAATCTTGCGAATTTATATTTTTTTCTGGTTCCCTATATATTTAAAGCCCTAATATGAAAATTTATTATTTCAAATATAATGTGTACAAAATGTTCCTACTGGGTAAATCAAAAATGTCCTATCAAACTTGATACGAGTATTACGATACAATCAAATCAGCTGAGTATTGTAGTAGCACCCATTATCGCTCGGCTACGGAATTAATTACAATTTCGTCCGATGTTTTACAACAGTAAACATGTGAGATTTTATTATTTTCATAACTAATATGACCTATTATAGGACACAAATTTTGGAAATTTATTTAAAGTGGTAAGTTGAGTTCGGGTTTTATACAGGTAGGTAGAAGGATATATCTACAATATGAGCATTAGTATTTTGAAGATCCTTTCCATAGGATTTTAATCGATGTGGTCACAATTTGAATGCCATCGTTTGGATAATTTGAATTCCACCGAATGGTAGATGACATTCTCGAATAAAAGATTGAATATTAAACTCTAATTATTGAAAAGATTAATTGCGTAGACATGTGTTGTTAATGGCCAACATCAAAATCAATATGACAATTGATTGTTGTCAATTTTTTATGTTTGTAAAGTCTATAACAAAGGCAAATTTCAGATGTGTTTCAATGTTCTAGCTGCTTTTATAGAATTCATCCAGATGTAAATTAAAAAAAAAAATATTAGAAGATATTCTAATATTTTTTTCGTATTTATCGTCCTAAATGCAAAATCTTTCGTTGGTTAGGTAAAAAATTAATTAAAATCAAGAAGCTTTAACGCCCTCGTCTGTCGACGGTGTAACACTGAGAAATTGCGTTTCTTTTTGCATCAAAGGTTTGGCAAATTTTGTCGCTTGGTGTCAAGTCCGGACTGTATGGCGGATGCATTATAACACCTCAACCAAGATCCCGAAGTTTCTGGCGAGTCACTGTAGATGTATGTGGCCTAGCATTGTCCTGGTGGAACACGACACCTTCCCTGTTGGCCAATTTTAGCAGTTTCCGGTCAATTGTAAATAGTTTAAAACAGTTTTATGGTCGATTTTTAGCTCCTGGGCGATGTTACGACGACTGCTAACATGCCGGTCATTCGATCATTTGTCCAATTTTATCGACTATCGACCTACCTGTGCGATGTGTTTGTTTTGTTTAATGCGAAATAAAATTAAAATTGTTTGATCGAGTCTTTACGACTTTGTTTTGGAACTTGCAGTGGAATTTGACGTTGAATATTTTATTCTTCGACTAATGCGCTCAGTCGAAAAAAGTACTCGGAAATGCAAGAATATTTAGAATTTTTTGTTTCAAAATGTATGACTATATATTCGGTGTACACATCATATATACAGATTTCACTGGTTCAGTGACTTATGGTAAAAATTAACCCCATTTTTAATGAGTTTTCAATCACTTCTGGAAAAAGGGGACCGAAAATAGTCGGTTGAGGGTTAAACTTGTGTACCAAAATATTCTTCGATATTTTATTAGTAATATTGCCTAAGACACTATATATATAAAATGGAAGGATTTCAAGAAATCATAATTCGAAAATTATCAAAATTCTCGAAAAGGGGGAATATGGTCCCCCTTTTTAGTTTACCTCCCGACGTAAACTTTCAAAACGCCGATACACGTGTCTTCTTTTTTAGCCCCTCTTTCATAATCTGTTCCCGGTAATTATTTTTTGTGTTGCACCGTGTAATTTGTTTTCTAATTATTTTTCAATTTCAAATCTATAGTATATTTATCCATAAACACATATTTTATTTTTTTTTATATTTATTATTATCTTTTATTTTCTTATATATATTATATATATTATATTTTCTTATATTATATATATACATATTATATTTTCTTAAATTAATTAATGATTAAATTAATTTAGTTTATGGATCATTTTAAAAAATTAGAAACAAAATAAACTCATACGCATTGTTAATAGTCAAGAAGCAGGAGTAAACAAAATATATATACATACATAACTAATTAAACATTAACAAAAAAAAAAAAATAAAAAAAAAAATAAAAATTTGAACAATTTGCTGACATATGAAAATACAAAAATAAAATAAAAAAGAAATTAATTATTAAAAAAAATAAAGAAAAAAAAACAAACTAATAATTATAAATTCTACACTTGTCACATAAAAACAAACACACAAACAAACTAACTCACCCCTCGCCACCCTCCCATTGAAACACAACAACAATTCACTCACCTCAAACTCTCACCAAAAACTTTCATTGACAAAAAATTAAAAAAAAAACAATTTAAGATAAACAAACAAAAAATTGATAAGATATATAAAAAAAAAAAAAAACAAAAACAGTTTTAGTAGTAAAGGGAAATAATTTATAAAAAAATAACAAAAATAAAAAAACCGAAGCGAAAGAAAAAATTAACAAAACATAAAATGGAAAATCATCTATACAAAACATAAATTAAAAAGAAAATAAAATATATAAATATAAAAAAAAAAACAAAACAACAAACAATAACAATAAATGCCTAAAAATAAATAAATAAAAAATTGAGAAATGTATAAAAAAGATGATACGGGTTTTTTATTTCGGATTTTATAAAGGACTAGCAAAGTGCCCGCTACTTCGTATGCGGAAAGGAAATACAAAAAATATTTCATACGGTATCGTAAATACTGTAAATTTGTTGTACTATAGTTTGCGATTTAGTACTCTTCATACACATAAGCACTATTTTCCGAAATCTCTCTTACTTCCATTATACAGATGAAAACCAGTAAGGGAAGCAATAAAGTACCCCATGCAAAATTTCGTGCAAGTCGAATGATATATAGGGACTTTTGTACACCATTTACATTAAATCGGACGAAGTTATATATGGGAGCTATATCTAAATCGGAAACTATTTTCACGATGTTTAACACACATCGTTCTAGACGCAATCCAGCCCGCTGTGCCTAATTTCGCGTAAATCGAAGTTTGGTGCACTATTTACTTAAAATCGGACTAAAATATATATATGGGAACTATATCTAAATTTTAAAAGATTTTTCCCAATTTCAATAGGGTTCGTCCTTGGGCCATCTTAATTCCACCAAAGTCCAAATTTAGTACTTTTCGTACTCATAAGTACAAATTTCCAAATATACCTCAATCCTTATTTCAAATAGTAATCGCAAGTCAAAATTTAAGAATTTCAGCTCTGTCTGTTCATCAAAAACCAAATTGTACCAGATTTGGTACCATTCTGTACTTTTCGTACCCTAACTTTATCAAATCCTAACTTTATCAAATCTACACTACCACAGTAACCTAAATTGCAACTTTCGGGATTCGAATTCTACCCGTTCACCAATGTCCAATTTGTAACAAATGTTGTGCTTTTCGTACCCATAAGTACGAATTTCCAAAACTACCCCAGTCATGTTCACCCATAATAACCTTTAGTCCACAGTTAAAGATTCCAGCTCTATCCGTTCACCACACTCCAACAGTAATTTTGATCATAAATTTCAGGATCCCAGCCCTATCCTTTCACATAAATCCAAATTGTAGCATATTTAGCACCATTTAGTACTTTTCGTACTTTAAGTTTGAATTTTAAACACTGTCTCAATCCTGTACTCTAACAGTAATTTTATTGTCAAATATAAGTTTTTTTATCTTAATCTAAATAAACTTAGTACCATTTAGTACACATAATCATGCATTTTCAAAACTACCTCCATATCTCAATCCTACACTTCACACTTAATTTTGATTCCAAATTTTAGGGTTCCCGCTCACACAAAACGAATTGTACCCTATTTAGTACCATTTAGTGCTTCTTGTATCCAAGAGTACGAAATTCCAATACTACCTTAATTCTGTGATTTGTATTCTAAATTTAAGTTTTCCATCTCTATCCATTCACTCTGATCTAAACTGTACCAAATTTAGTACCATTTAGTACACGAAATGACAAATTTTCAAAACTACCGACATATTTCAATCCTGCACTCCAACAGTAATATTAATTTAATCAAAATTTCAGGATCTCAACCCTATCCATTGGTACCATTTAATACTTTTTGTTTCTATAATTAAACTACGTCAATCCTACACTTCAAAAGTCATTTTAACTCCAAAATTCTGGAGTCCAACTCTATTCACTTAATCAAGTTCTACCAAATATAGTACCATTTAGTACACATACGTACTATGCTTCCATACCTTAATTCTATATTCTAAAAGCAACCATTATTCCAAATTTTAGGTTTCCAGCTCTCTCCGTTCACCCAAGTCCAAATTGTACCATATCTAGTGCCGTTTAGTACTTTTCGTACACAAAAATACGAATTTCCACTGATGTCTCTATAGCTCAATCTTCAACAGTAATCAGAATTCCAAATTTCAGGTTTTAAGCTCATACGTTTAAGCAAAATCCAAATTTTACTATATTTAGTACGATTTAGTACTTTTCGTTCCAATAAGTGCGAATTTCCAAAACTACCTCAATTCTACACTGCAACTGTCACTTTAATTCACAATTTCAAGAGTCCAGCTCTATATGTGAACCGAAATTCAACATGCACCAAATTTTGTACCATTTGGTACTTTTCGTACACATAAGTACAATTTTTTAAAGCTACCTCATTCGTGTACTCCAATAGTAGTCCTAATTGATATTTTCAGGATTCCATCTATATACACTCAACTAAATGAAAATAGTACCAAATTTAGTACCATTTAGTACTTTTTAAAAAGCATAAGTACGAAAATCTTAAACCATTTCCATACATCAACACCACTTCCCAACCTCTATTCCATATAAAATTTCAAGATTTTAGCTATATATGTTCAATATATATAAAATTAGAACTAAATTTAGTACTTTTAGTACACTTATAGGTCGAATTTCCAAAAATCCTTTTGTACATCTTCCTAACTTTACATCAGTGACCCACATTCCAAATTTCAGAATTCTAGCTCTTCCCGTTCGCCTAATACAAAGGGTACCATATTTGGTACATTTTAGTACTTTTCGTACCCTTCTAGTTCGAATTTCCAAAAACCCAGCCTTATCTCACGCCTACACACCAACACCAACCCACACACAAAATTTCAAGCTTCTAGCTTTAGCCGTTTCGTCTGGGCGATGATCTGTCAGTCACTCACTCACTTAACACTAAGCTCTTTTATATATATAGATAAAAAAACAAGGAAGAGAAACTCAAAAGGATTTGTAGTAGGAGACCAAAAGTATTTCGTATGGGTATTTACAGAAAAGTAAGAGGTCTTAATAGTGGACTCGTAGGTTTTCTTCTGATAAAAGATCAGCAGGACATTTGCCAGTAGGGTTTTGTATAGAAGTCCCAAAGGTCTCCTCTACAAAAGGCGAAATTATCCCATTCTATACGACAAGGAGGTCTACTTCGCAAAGACCGGAAGGTCTTACTTTAGACTACCTGAAAGACTTCTTATAGAAGACCATAGAATAGAAGGGCTTCTTTAGAGAAGGCCAGAAGGTATTCCTTATAGATGACCAGAAGGTCTTCTTTTTAGAAGAAGAAGTTCCTGTTAATAAAAGACCAGAAGTTCCTCTTAATAAAAGACCAGAAGGTTTTCTTTATAGAAGACAAGGAGGTCTTCTTTATAGAAGATCAGAAGGCCTTTTTCATAGAAGACCAGAAGGTCTTCTTCATAGAAGACCAGAAGGTCTTCTTTATGGAAGACCAGAAGGTCTTCTTCATAGAAGATCGGGAACTCTTTCTGTAGAAAAACAGGAGAATTTTCTACAGAATATAATCTGTAGAATATTTATTGAAGACTTTTTAATAAGACCAGGAGGTCTTCTTTTAAAAGACTGGGAAGTCTTCCAATAGGAAATCTAGAAGTCCTCTTTATAGAAGACCAGGATGTTTTTTGGTCTCATTATATATGCGGAGGTCTTCCTGTATAGGACGTCTTAAAGAAGAAGGTCTTCTTATATAGGACGTCTTATAGAAGAAGGTCTTCGTATATAGAAGACCAGGAGGTCTTCTTATAGAAGGCCAGGAGGTCTTCGTATATAGAAGACCAGGAGGTCTTCTTATAGAAGGCCAGGAGGTCTTCGTACCCTCCAGGCGTATACTTTATATCTATATGTAGAAATTAAGAAATATAAATCATACGCCATGTTATCGTTATAAGAAGACACGAAGGTCTTCTTATAGAAGGCCAGAAGGTCTTCTTTATAGAAGACCAGGTCTTTTTATCTAAAACCTGGAGGCCTTCTTATAGAAGACCAGAAGGTCTTCTCATAGACGACCAGAAAGTCCTCTCATAGAAGACCTGAAGGTATTCTCCTAGAAGACCTGAAGGTCTCCTCTTAGAAGACCCGAAGGACTTCTCATAGAAGGCCAGACGGTCTTCTCATAGAAGACCCGAAGGTCTTCTCATAGAAGACCAGACGGTCTTCTCATAGAAGACCAGACGGTCTTCTCATAGAGGACCAGACGTTCTTCTCATAAAAGACAAGAAGGTCTTCTCATAGAAGACCAGACGGTCTTCTCATAGAAGACCAGACGGTCTTCTCATAGAAGACCAGACGGTCTTCTCATAGAAAACCAGGAGGTCTTCTCATAGAAGACCAGGCGGTCTTGTCATAGAAGACCAGGCGGTCTTCTCATAGAAGACTAGGCGGTCTTCGCATAGAAGTCCAGGCGGTCTTCTCATAGAAGTCCAGGCGGTCTTCTCATAGAATATTAGGCGATCTTCTCATAGAAGACCAGGCGGTCTTCTCATAGAAGACCAGACGGTCTTCTCATAGAAGACCAGACGGTCTTCTCATAGAAGGCCAGGCGGTCTTCTCATAGACCAGAAGGAGAACTACTTTATAGAAGGAGGAGGTTCTCTTATAGAAGACCACAAGGTCTTCTCATAGAAGACCAGAAGGTCTTCTCGTAGAAGACCAGACCGTCTTTTCATAGAAGACCCTGTGATCTTCGATGAAAAGGCTCTACAAGAAGACCCTGTGTGTCTTTTATGAAAAGACCTTCTGTTCTTCTATGAGAAGACCTTCTGGTCTTCTATGAAAGGACCTTCTGTTCTCCTATGAGAAGACCTTCTGGTGTTCTATGAGAAGACCCTCTAATCTTCTATGAGGGACCTGTTGGTTTTCTTATAAATAACGAATAGGTCTTTTCAAGTTGGGCGCCATAACGGGCACATGGCGTATGATTTATATTTACGAATGTTTCTTCATATAACTATAAAGTATACGCCTGGAGATGCGGTTAATTAATTAAAATTAAGGAACTTGATGTCCGAACCAATTGCCATTCCCTTCAATTTGTAACAATAGAATCGAAATTTTTTCTCTTTCCCAGAAAATAAGCTTTCGCATAAAAGCTTTTTCTCTCCCTTAACATCTGTAAGAGAAGAGCGTTGAATTTAAAAAATTGCATTTCTAAATACCAAACAGTTCTGAATAGTTTTGGTCCCGTAGCGATGCAATGCAGTTGTTAGAAAGCCATTGTCTGTGGTGCATCGCAAATACGGTGCAGGCGGTGACGATTAACTCGGTCGGGTGGTTTTCGCACGCTTTACCCATTCTCGGTGTGCGGGTGTGCGTTTGAGTGGGTAAGAGTGTTGCGGGACCCGAAAGGTGAAATTCGCAATTAAAGTGGTGGTGCGAACAAAATAATAATAATAATAACAACAACAGAAAATAAAATAATTAACACATATCTAAGGTGTGCGCGCGAGTTTCGTCACTAGAGAAGAAGCAAATTCAATTCAATTAGAAAATTATTTTTAATTAGTTTTTTTTGTAACCAATAACAACAAGGAGAAGAACGTAGGTTTAGTGTAGTTGAGTGTGTGTGAGAGCCTTATATAGGATACCATATAGTTTTACAAACAGTGAAGAAACCCAAATATTCTAAACTTCCTTCCAGTAACCAAATGCAAAAATGAAAGAAACCTACTGTGATTTTGTGGCGGGGTGTTTTGGAGGTAAGGTATTTAAAAACTATTTTTAAATTGAAAAAAATGCCACCGATTATTTTTTAATGATGTAATTTTATTATCTAAATTTGAAATAGTTTTGTTGTTTTTTATTCTCTTCCAAATTGTGCCTCCTATAGGATTTTCCGATCTTTATATTTCTTTAATATGATTCTGATTTGTTTGTTTCTTGGGACTACCTCATTTCGAATATATTTCTAATTTCTAATTTCTAATTCGAAATTGTTATTGTAGCTGTTGTTAACCTTATCCGTATTTGCAACAGTTGGCCAAGTTCATGTTTGGCGACCGTGATCTTTTTGTTTTTTTGAGGGGGTATTTTTAAAATGACGCTCTCGTCGGCATATCTCTTTCATTCAAATTTTTGTTTTTTTCTGTTGGCGTCCACGTTTTGGCATGTTTACATATGGGCTATTCCGCAGTGGTTGTTATCGATACTGTGTTAGTCACTATTATAATGGTAGCGAACGTTTTTCTTTAGTCCCGCTATCCCGCCATTGATTGCTCAGAATTTTATTGATCGAAAGGAATGGTACTCTGGCGTCATCGCTAACATATTCATGACATTGTTTTTGTATATCTATATTAATAAACCATCGCTAACATATTCATGACATTGTTTTTGTATATCTATATTAATAAAAATTCGGCAGATGGCTGTATTGATAGGTTTCTCGTAAAGTATCGATCAAACAAATTTTCTTTAATGATAAAAAATTTGTATCTTGGGAGGATTGTGAAAATCGACTACTAGAGTTTTTTTGCAAATAGAGATCAGAACTTCTATGAGAGAGGCATTTTGAAGATACATTTGCAACAAATCATACAACAAAACGGTGGATATATAACTGGGTTGGCAGCCGCTGGCCGAAATAAATCGGGTCAATCCGGTATCGTAGAACCCGCCGCCGTTGAATGTGCAGGTCGAGGGGCACACAATTCCGACCACCAACTACCCCAAAATACTCGGGGTCACATTCGACAGCATGTTTAAATCGTCCGCGCAAACCACAGCTATCTGCGATAAGCTAAAAAGTAGGAACAAGGTCCTCAAGTCGCTTGCCGGCAGCACTTGGGGCGCAGATAAGGAAATCTTGTTGACCTCTTACAAAGCGATAGGTCGTCTGTGGCTAGCTATGCGGTTCCAGTGTGGTCTGCGAATTCCAGTGATACGCAATGGAGAAATATTCAGACCTGTCAGAATGCCGCCCTGAGGACAGCGACAGGCTGCCTCCTCATGACACCAGTGGACCATCTTCATGAGGAGACGAAGATCATTTCCGTACGTCAGCATAGCAATATGCTTTCGTTGCAGTACCTGCTCGGGTGTTTCAGGGACGATCATCCCAACCATCATATGGTGGATAGGACTCCCCCACCCAGGCGTGTCAGGAAGGATGTGCATGATCTAGAGAGGTTCAACGATACAAAAGGGAGCCTCTAGATCAAGTGGCCTATCGAGCAGCGCTGAACGGTTACAAAGTGAATGCCGTCCTCGGAGCTCACCCCCCACCCATAGCAGTTGAAGAACGTCAGCTGCCCAGACAAACCAGAGTAGTTTTGGCTCGGTTACGTTCTGGATGGTGCAGTCGGCTCAATTCGTATTGGGCACGGATTGATGACCAGGTGCAGGATGTCTGCCCAGCATGTGGTACAGGCCCTCATACCACACTGCACTTGTTCAATTGCCCAGCCAAACCTACTCATCTCACTCCGGAATATCTGTGGTTACAGCCAGTGGAGGTAGCTGCATGTCTAAATCTGGAGACAGAACTGGAGGAAACATAACAGAAAACATGCAATTCATATAAACTGCTACAACAACAAAACGGTGGATCATTTGTTTGGCCCAAATCGGACATTCCAAAGCATGTTAAATAAAGTCTTATAGTTCAAGGTCAAGGACGACGCCTATAATTTTCGGTGGTTTTGAGATGATATTTAGGGAGTGCAATGAACCGAAAACTTCATTTTCTAGTCGATCTAGAGGTCATTATTGCAGAACGTTGCATATTTTATACGGTGAAGGACATCTGACCAAATACATAGAATGGCTCAGAGGGTCAAATCGACCGAAGCCTAAAGTGGACAACTTTGTATTTAATAGCGTAAATATTCACCTCGGAAAAAACAGGATTTGGAAAATATACCAGGATTAGAAAGTGGAGCTGTTGGCCTAGAACCGCAAAAAGATATGGTCGGTCCAGTCCGACTATACTGCTCCGCTCACTGGTTTATTAATATAGGATTGTTGAATGTAAATGTTTTGGAAAATTGTGTTAAATTGGTATTAGTCACTACAATTTTGGCACTGTGCTAATCAGATTGCTGAAATGGTATTAGTATATATCGGAAAAAAATAAAAATCATCTGTAATATTTGCGTTTTAAAATATTACGTTTTTATACCCTCCATACATATATTAAAGTTGTCACTCCGTTTGCAACACCTCGAAATAACCCATAAAGTATAAGCAGTCGAGTACGCCCATAAAGAACACATCTATATACCGAATTATTTCCTGTTCCCGAAGTTTTCATACAAATCGTTATTTTTATAGTGCATTGCGGATATAGCGAACTTTTTTTATAACAAAATATTTATTTGGTCCCAGCTTTCAGTTTTATTTTAATTCACCACAAGTATATATATTTTTTAATGATGATAATCCGCACAAAAGTTTATCTTTACAAAAAAAAATCAGGTTCGTCAAAGAAAAAAAGAAGCAGGGTGTGGTCAAAAATTTAACAAAAACTACCAATTATGGAACTGAATATATATTTTTTCGCTTAATTCTAGTTTTTGCCTTCTTCTATAATGAAGTGATTGGCTTGGTCCCTTGTAGTTCGTTATAACCGTACTTCACTGTATATTCTTGATCAGAATAATATTATATGTCGATTTGGCCGTGGCCGTCTTTTGAAATCACGATAGATGGAGCTCATACGTTGCTAGTACTTCTGGAGTTTTTGTATTGCTAATGGTATAGCCCTCATATAACGGTATACCCAATATTCGGTATTTTGGATTCTTATTGGATGCCAAATCTCACAACTAAAAATTACACTGTGCAACATAAAAAATAATTACCGGGATATTCCAACAGATTATGAAAGAGGGGCTAAAAAATAAAGACATGTGTATCGGCGTATTTTAGGTATATAGTGTATTCGGCAATATTACAGATAAAATATCGAGGAATATTTTGGTATACAACTTTAACTCTCAACTGACTCATTGAAGGGGTCTTTTCAGTCCCCTCTTCCAAGGAGTGATTGAAAACTCATTTAAAACGGGATTAAAGATGCTCAGAATATTCTACAGAAATGTTCGCCATAATATTTTATTATATGTCTCAGAATAGACTAAAACTGAAAAATCCGCCTAAACGTTAAAAATCTTAACACATTAAGGACCCATCACGAGTTTTCTCGTATTACGTGCTACGAAAAACTGTATAAATGCACAAACGCAAAATCAAAACGGCTTAGTCTCAAAGAGAATTCGACACTTTGCATTGCATTTTGGTGATTCGAATAGCCTTCGTCTTCAAGTTCCTCGCCCTTTTTGAAATGGCCTCCTTTCGAAAAGAGATGGAAACGAACGAACCTGAAATACTTTCGGAAGTTTTTGACGATAATTTGCCAGACGTTTCTAGTGAGAACGAAGATGCCGATGACTCTTTTGAATATTGCGAGGACGATTCCAGTGACAGTGAAATAATAAGACCTGTAAAGAAGTGTCAGGTGGCAGTGTTTTCATTTTAGGGTAAAAATCGCACTTATTACTAGTTTTTACCAATTTTTCCCACAAGATGTCGTTTTAGAAGAATGGTATAAGGAACAAAAATATTCTCCATCAATTTTTAGCATAAGTCATTGAACAAGAGAAATATGTATATATAATGTATATACCGAATATATAGTCATACATTTTGAATACGAAATTAACAGTATAAAATTATCAACAACAACTTTTTGTTGCTGACTTCAGTTGCAACTATATGGAATGACCCATAAAGTGTATGTACTACATTAATTTCCTTGTAATTACAAGAAAATTTAAACCATTTCGAGCAGCTTCTCCTAATTTTATAGAAGAAACTTTTAATTGCTTAAATCAACGGAAAAATAATGGCGAAATTTATTCATGCTTTCCCCCCTCTTAAGCCAATTAACCCCACCTACTTAATAATTTCTGTTTGACTTTCGAAAGAAAATATGGAAACTGTGTAATCAGATGTTTCTTGAACAATTGGCAGATAAAAAGATATGTTCGTCGCATTGTAATGTGAACAATTACGTATGGATGAACGTTAATGGTAGGTAATGTGGCCACTTAAATATTGTGCTCACTCACATGGTCGTATATATAAATTAACGAGAAAATTTCATTTAAATTTGGCAGCGGGTTTTGTTGCCTAAACCACATAAGGTTGAGAGGCATTTTTTCTAGATTTTTCAACAAATTATTTATTTAAGAAATATTTATGAATGAAATTAATATGACTTGTTGGTCGCAACCCAATATAAATAAACTATTTCAAATATTTTGAAATAATAATAATTGTCACATGTTCGACATGAATTTTTAAGCACCTAATTAGGCGAAAAATAAATAAAAAAATTACATTGTGATGAGCATAATAAAAGAATTGAGATATTTGGATTTTTGATATTGAAAATTAATAAATAGGGAAAATGAATTCGGAATAATCTCTCATAGAGCCATCGATCATATTTACAAAATTTTCCCATCCAATTACCCCCCTAAAATTCTTTTTAATTTAATCCTAAAGATTTCCTATGTAGCAATTATTCGATTTTTTATATTTTCCGACTTTGAATAAATGTTTTTAAATTTTTCTGAAGAAATTAGTTTCATTTGTTATCATTTCTAATTAAAAAATATCCTACCTCTCTTTTTTAATTAACAGGTGCCCTAGGTGTATTTGTCGCCCATCCGTTGGATACAATAAAGACATGGCAGCAGGCCTCCAACACATCGGTACCGACAGCCGTACAACAAATCTACAAACGTAACAATGGGGTAGGACACACACACATCCTTTACTCCCACATTATCTAATATCTTTTACTTTATCCTTTGCAGATCAATGGCTTTTATCGTGGCATGTTTTTCCCCTTTGTCACAACGGGCGCAATAAATTCAATTTTGTTTGGGGTCTATGGCAATCATTTGAGGCAGCTGAGGCGGGTGTGTCACAGTGACTATCAACGTGAACAGCTGGAATATAAAAATATGTTTATCGCAGGATCAATAGCGGGATTTGTGCAGTCATTTGTAGCGTGCCCCATAGAGTTGATCAAAATTCGCCTGCAAACACATCATTGTAAGTATGGAGGGAATGGGGGAGAGAGGGAAGTGAAGTAAAGGTCGTGAAGGAGAAAAAATGAAAATGGAGGCATTTTGAGCTAAGGAGTCCTTTCAAATGGCCACAAGGCAATTTAGAGATCTTCTATGGTTACAATATCTTTCAATTGTTTTTTAGATCCTGAAGGTTTTTCGGAGGTTTTTAAAAGACCTGAATCTTTTTTAGTCAGAAGGCTTCTCAGAGAAATCTTCCAAATCTTATAACCTGATAGATATCTTCATATGAAGGAAGGCTTTTCGGAGTACTTATAAGGCTACAAAATCTTTCAGATATCTTTTAATCTCCTAAGGAATTTCAGTGCTCTTCTAAGGTCTGAGGCTTTATTAGAGGCCTATTTAAGGCATAGAGGCATTTTTTAGCTCCTATAAAGCCAGAAGATCAATCAGAGGCCTTTAAGAAGTCTTCATTGACCAGAAGGCCTTTCAGATGTCTTCTAGGGCATTAGAAGAGCTCTTCTAAGGACACTTTTTATTGAGGCATAGAAACCTTTCTAAGTTCAACATAAGGAAGAAGGCTTATTAAATGCCTTTAAAGAAGGCCAGACGGCATTTTAGATATCTTTCATGGCTACACCAGTTCAGATATTTTCTGAGCCAAGAAGGTTTTTTGGGGAGGTTATAGTGCATCAAAACCTTTCAAAAAATTTAAGATCAGAAGACCTTTTGGAATTCTTTTATGACGTTCAGAGCTCTTCTAAGGTCTGAATATTTAAAAACTGGAATACTTCTTGAAAGATCAGAAGGCCTTTCGGTCTTTATTGGTTTGAAGGCCTTTTGCATGTCTTCTAGGACGTTCAGAGCTCTTCTAAGACCAGAATACCTTAAGACATATAAGCCTTTCTAAAGAACTCTTCCTTGGTCAGACAGGCTCTTCTAAGGCCAAAAGACCAATCGGAGGTATTGTAAGGCTAGAATGTCTTTTAGAGGTCTATTAAAACCTAAATTAATATCTTCTTTAGAGTGAATACGTCTACAGCATGATAATCTTTCAGACGTTTTCTTAGGACAGAAAATCTTTCAGAGGACTTCTAAGGTCAATAAACTATTCAGAGATTTTCAATGGCTTTCAGTGACGCATTTTATGTCCCTGAGAACTTTCGAAATGTATTCTAAGGCCACAATGTATTTCAGAGATCTTCTTTGCGCAGAAAACTGTTTACAGGCAGGTCAGAAAACCATTCAGAGGTCTTTTATGTCCCAAGACCTGAAAGAGGACTTCTACGGCTAAAGAACTCCTTAGAAGTAGTCTATGTCAAGAACACTTCACGAGGCCTTTCGGAGATTTTCTGTAACTTTCCAAAACATTTCTATGACCATTTAAAATCGTCCATCGCTACACGACGTCTTGAAGTATTTCTGAGGTTAGAAAAGCTTTCAGCGAACTTCTAGGACCAAAAGACATTTCAGATATATATTTTAAACCAGAAGACCTTTCAAAGGTCTTCTAAAGCCAGAAGATCTTCAATGGCGAGGAGATCTCTGAGAGGGCTTCGAAAACATTTTCTATGACGTGGAAACCTCTCAGAGGGGTTTTTATGTTTCGAACGTCCTTTGCGGTTCTAAAGCTCCTTCTAAAGGTAGAATACGTTTCAGTGATCTCTTATGGAAATAATACTTCTCAAAGGACTTTTAGATTTCGAAAATCTCTCAGAGGTTCTTTATGTCAAAAAAAAATCTTTCTTTGGTCCAATATTTTATAGAAGACCTTTCTAAAGTTTTCTAAGGCTTTCAAAGGTCGTTTAAGCTACACCTCCAAGAGATCTACTGATGTCCCGGAGTTCTTATATGCCTCTCTAGAATCGCGAAAGGCTTTCAAAGGTCTATGGCCCTTTTCTGAAGTCTAAAGTTTTGTTAGAAGTCTTCTATGAGGAAATTACCTTTCTGGCGTCTTCTATAAAATGAAGGCTATTAAGTTATGTTCTTCTTCACATTTTTTACCGGTGTTCTATATCTGGAAGACCTCCAAGAGATCTACTATGATATCTCAGAATTCTTTTATACCTACAATACCTCTCTGGAATCTTGGAAGGCTAGATGGCTTTTCAAAGGTCGTCTATGGTCCTCTTCTAGAGTCGAAAGGCTTGTCGGAGATCTTCTATGAGTAAAATACCTTTCGATCGTCCGCTATGACCACAAGGTTCTCAGAGGTCTTCTATGGTTTATTGTCCTTTCAAAAGTCTGAAGACTTGTCAGAAATCTTATATGAGGAGAATAGCTTTCGGACGTCCTCTATGACCAGAAGGATTTTAAAAAGATGTTTCAAAACCTCTCAAAGGTCAGAGGACCTGGTCTTTTTTTGCATTTTTTTCTTGGGTATTTTTCTACATCCACAATACCTTCTAGCCCTATTCTTCTCCAAGGTCTTCTATGTATGAAGTCCTAATAAAGAGGGGTTTGGAGCTTTTTATGACCAGAAGATATATTTCTGAGGCCGTCTATGGCATTTATGTCCACTGGCCTCTCAGACGTTTTTTAAGGAGGTGGAGGAGTTCTATGGAATTGTCAGAGGTCTATTATGCGGAGAAATTTTATGAACTGTTTCATCAGTCGACCTTTCGGAGATTTTATAAGCAGAGAAGGATTTTCATATGTCTTTTTTGGCCATAAGGCATTCCAGAGGCCTTTTGTTACCTCCCAATGTACCTTTTCGATATTTGTTGTGATCTGTCATCAGAAGGCCTGTTAGGTCAGAATGCTCTTCACAGAGCCATACCTCCCAATGTACATTGGTGACCAGATTTTTGTTTTTTTTAAAGTTCATAATATTTCTCGAAGTATTCTTTGATTACAAAAGGTCTAATTGAAATTTCCCTTCCAGATTACAACAAATATATTTATGGACATAGGATGACACCATTCTGGATGTTTAAGAGAATCGTTAAGAATGATGGATTTTCGGGGCTATTCCGAGGACTGGTACCCATGATGTGTCGGTAAGTCATGAGATAAAACTTTAAACTAAAAACATAAATTATCTGTTTCTTCAGAGACGTTTTCCCCTATGGCATCTATATGTTGGCCTATCGATATACCACCACCTATTTAGATCAAACGGAATTTGTACAGGCGCGACGAAGGCTACGTTCTGAAGATGATACCCAGGTGGATTTTGTTGTAACGACAATGGCGGGGGCATGGGCGGGGATTCTGTCCTGGGTGTGTGTTATACCCTTCGATGTAGTGAAAACCATAATGCAGGCCGAAGAGAATCGCCAGTATCGTTCAATATGGCATTGTTTGAATAAGAATTTTAAGGTAAGGGGGAAGTTTGATGACATTTTTATAAAAAAAAAAATTAAAAATTAATTTGAAAAGTAAAAAAATAAATAATAATTTAATTTTATTATTTTTTATAGCACTATGGTTGGCGCAGCTTGTTCCGTGGCAGCTGGATGTTGGTCGTCAGGGCGATACCCTTTAACGCAGCCACATTTGTCGGTTATGAATACGCTTTGGAGTGGTGTCATAAATACTTTCAAGTTCAAGTCAAATCAAGTCCGAAATATTATTAGTAGAATATATAATTTTTTAAAACTTATTTTGATTTTCGATTTTTATTTATATATAATTGTATTCTTTTTTATATGTAATTTTATAATTTAATTTTTATTTATTTCATTTTTTAGTTTTATAATTAAATTTTGGTTATTTTTTTATTGTTTTTGTTTTAATTTTGAATATGTAATTTGAAATGTGAGAATATAAAAAAAAACAGCTCTATAGTTTATTACTATGTTTATTTGTAATTTAAAATAATTGTGTATAAACATTTGATATTTTTGGTATAATTTTTAGAATTTATTTTTTTCAAGTACGTTTTTTTAAATGTTTCATATGTAATTTGAAAAGCTCAAAAATATTTCACTTCATATTATGTTGTTAATTGTCATAATTTTTTTTTATGCGATTTATGTGAAATGTAAAAATAATAAAAAAATAAATATTTTTATTTGTATTTTAAAACATTTTTTATTTCTAGATGTTTTAGTTTTATTTCAATTTGAATTGAATAGGAAAAATATATTTTTTGAAGCCGAAGGCCAGTAATACCTCTCAGGTACTTTTTTAAGGTCTTATATGGCTAGAACTCTTCAATAGGTGTTATGTGTCCAGAATACCCCTCTAAAGTAGAATATTGAGACGTTTGCTAAGGTCAGAAAACATTCCCGATGTATTTTATGACATGTATCCTTTTCTCCTTTCTGATTAATTAAAATTTTGTTCAATTTTTTGTCGAATATAAAAAATGAATAAAAATCATGTAAAAACAACTTCCCATACCGGGAATCGAACCCGGGCCTTCTGGGTGAAAGCCAGATATCCTAGCCACTAGACCATATGGGATACAACATACATACGCTGCTTAGTTGATGTATGCCATAAAAGCTTTTGGTTCGTATGTAGTGTAGAATAAAAGCTCTGCAGACATTTCAAAGCTCCAACGGCACTATTAACAAAATAAATACATATTTTTACGTTGAATAAAGCTCTTTTTAGATGTCGCTGTGATAGTATAGGGCTTTTTTTATTGGCAACCACGCAGTGGGAGGTGTTAATCGTGGATTTTTGAAAAACATATTTTTTATAGACCATAAGAGGCGTAGATTTAAAAAAAAAATCAAGGACTATCTAAGGCTTGCATTTTTTGAAGAATATTTGTCCAAGGACTAAAATATAAAGAAGAATATAATAGGTTGGGGGGAAAGAGAAATCCATTATGAACTATAGGACTTTATTTAACATGCTTTGGAATGTCCGATGTGGGCCAAATATGCATCGTTTTGTTGTATGATTTGTTGCCATTTTAAAGGCAACTTCATAATGCCCCTCTCACGGAAGTCTTGCTTTTTATTTGCAAAAAACTCTAGTAGTCGATTTTCACAATCCTCCCTAGATACTAATTTTTATCATTTAGGAATTTTGCAATGCAAGAAAAATATGATAATCGCTTGGTGACAAGTCTGGAGTGTATGGCGGATGCATTTAAAAATCCAAACCAAGCTCCCGATTGTGTGTGTGCCAAAATTACCACCAGGACAACGCTAGGCGTTGTCCTGGTGGTAATTTTGGCCGTTCCTGGTCAATTTCTATCTTCAAACGGTCCAGTTGTTGACAGTAGAGATCAGAATTTAGCGTTTGGCTATATGGAATCAACTCATAATAAAAAAAAATCCCTTCCAGTCCCACCAAATGCGTAGCAGAACCTTCCGTTAGACCAGGTTTGGTCACCGTTTAAGGTGCTTCATCGCACTTTGACCACTATCGTTTTCGCAGAGGGTTATCGTATATGATCCATTTGTCATCTCCAGTCACCATCCGTTTAAGAAATGGGTCTACCTCATTCTGTTTAGCCAAGGCTTCGCAGATGGAATCCATCACATTTTTTCCGTCAATTGGTACGACACCCAAATATCGAGCTTCTTTTTGAATCCAGCTTTGTGTAAATGGTTTAAAACAGTTTTATGGCAGATTTTTAGCTCCTGGGCGATGTTACGACTACTAACATGCTGGTCAACTTCGATCATTTCTCTGATTTTATCGACATTTTCGACGACCAGCCTAATGGATTTCTTTTTCCCCAACCTCAAATGGACGTATTTGAACAACCGTAGCCTCCACCATTTGGTATGCTGCAGCACAGTCCACTGTTCAAAATTGATTTTGACACAAAATTCAATACACGTTATTCAAGATTCCATTTGGTAGGTTGTGCACTAATTCGTCCGAAGCGGACAAACGATAGTTATTTGGTACACCATACAGTTGAAATGGGATGAAAATATATATGGAAGCTATATTAAAACCTTAAACTACTTCAATCCAATGCGCTATGTAATATTTCATGTAAAGTGAATATACGAAGATTCCTCCATTTGCATATAATCGGACAAAAGTATATACAACAAAATATGGTGCAACTAGAACAGGATCTATGCTGCACCATTTACATAAAATGGGACTAAAGTATATGTATATGTGAGTTATTTTAAACTTAACAACAAGCATTCTAGACTCGCTGTTAAATTTCGTGAAAATAGAACATACATAGACTCCTCGATGCGCCATTTACATAAAATCGGAACCGATTTCTACAAAACTTCACGTATGTCAACCTGCAGTAATTTTAATAAGCTATGCAAAATTTTGTCTAAATCGGAAAAATATTGACAATCGGACGAAATTATATATGGGAGCTATATAAAAATCTGACCCGATTTTCTCGAAAATTGGCACAAGACAAGTGGACCTAATTCAGTACTCTGAGCTAAATTGGTACAATATCTGGTACTTTTCGTACATATAAATACGAATTTGTAAAACTGTATCTATAGCTCAATCATTAACAGTAATTTTAATTCCAAATTTCAGATTTTCAACTCTATCGTTCACTCAAAATTCAAATTGTACTAACTTTAGTACCATTTAGTATTTTTCGTACCCATAAGTACATATGTCCACAAACTACCTCAATCCTACACTCCAACAGTCATTTTAATTACCAATTTCAAGACTCCAACTATATCTGTTCACCTTAATCCAATTTGTAACAAATTTAGTACTTTTCGTATACATAGGTACGAAAAAATCATTATAATATTCGAAAAATCTTTACAATTCCTATTTTCAGGATCCCATATCTCTACGCTCAACAAAATGCAAATGTATCAAATTTAGTACCATTTAATATTTTTCATACACTTAATATTCTTTAATAAATCCACGGCTTATGTAGGCCTTGAAAAAATATTCTTTAATAAATCCACGCCTTGTGTAGGCCTAATACAAAGGTTGCCACATTTAGTAAATTTTTTGTACATTTCTCCAGGCGATTCAATACTACATGTATTTCCCTTTGATATTTCGTTATTAATAATTTTATTTCCCCATCGATTTTCATGTGGACTTTTCTATTGAAGGACATCGTTATAAATAGTACCCAGTAAATTTACATTTCAATTAATTTGAAAATTATCAGAGGGTGATTTGTAATTTTTGATTATTTTTTCCATTACAAATTTTTTCCAATCAAAATAAAACCAAATTATCGGCTTAAACAACAATAGAATTCATTGAATCAAATCGAAAAAAATATACATATATTAATTTTCCATATTGAATCCGTATTTCAATAAATGTAATTGACAAAAATATTCCGCTTCGAAATGAGGGGAATATTTATGATTTCGTGCTTTTTATTCCAACCAAGCGACAAAAAAACAAAAAGCCTTAACTGTAAACATCGCATAGGGGAATAACAGATTTTCAATCAATATTACTTTTTGTGTTGGGCTTTTCAATTGTTGTGAAGGGAAAATAAATATATTTTTCCATAGAAAAAGAAAAAAAAACAGCGCGAAGAAAATATGAAATCAAAGGAAGCAACAACAACAATAGAAAGCACGATGTAATGTAAATAAATAATTCCCCATTTGAAGTTCAAAAGCCAATGACACACAAAGGCCGAGTTCGCCATCAACTCTACATTTTTGATATCCCTAGAGAGCCAAGCTGGGAGTGGCGGTAGGATGTGGGAATATATTTGTCATGAGTTTTGTAACAATGTTCAAAGAAAAAATAACTTATTTGTATAGTTTATTTAATTGCACTAGGAGATTTTAATGCAAAAATCGGAAGGGAAAATATCTTTGGCCCCACCGTCGGAAAATTCAGCCCCCATGAAGAAACATTAGATAACGGCATGCGGTTGATTGACTTCGCGGCAGCAAAAAACATGGTTGTTAGCAGCACCAGATTCAAGCATCTCGATATACACAAGGCCACTTGGATTTCTCCCGATCGAACAACAAGATATCAAATCGATCATGTTGTGATAGACGGAAGCAATTCATCCAGTGTTTTAGACGTCCGATCGATCCAGGGAGCGAACCATTACCTTGTGGCAGCCATGGTACGCACCGATCTAATGTAACACGGAAACTCGACATCGAAAAGCTGCAAACACAATAGATAGCAGAAGCCTACTCCGCTCAACTTACCCAACTGCTTGACGAAAGCACCCCATGTCCCGATAATAAGAAGCACAAGAAATCATCATCAAGAAATCCGTGGTACGATCAGGAGTGTCGTAATGCTACTGATATGAAAAACGCAGCGGACAGTAGCAACACGTAATACGATGCAGAACTATCGGGAGAAAATGAGAGAGAGAAAAGGAAACCTGGTGACAGATCCCTACTGCGTGCTGAGGATCTGGAAGGAGCATTTTGAAAAACTTCTGGTATCAAATAGTAGCGATGAATAGGATACCCCAGAACCAATAATTGATGACGGTATAGCCAATATGAGGTCAGAATAGCAATCAATCGGCTGAAGAATAATAAAGCAGCAGGTGCCAATGGGTTACAAGCCGAACTATTCAAGACTTGTGGTCATATACTGCTAAGGAGCATGCACCAGCTGATTAGTACAATTTGGCTAGAAGAATGCATGCCCAATGATTGGAACCTGAGCATCCTGTGTCCCGTGCACAAAAAAGGAGACAAGACGATATGTCCTTCACATAACATATAAAGTGCTAACCAGCGTGCTGCGTGAACGACTGAAGCCAATGGTCAATGACATTATTGGACCATACTAATGTCGCTTCAGAGCTGGCAAATCCACCATTGAACAGATTTTCACTCTGCGCCAAATCTTGGAAAAAAAACCCTCGAAAAACAAATCGACACATTCCACCTATTCGTCGACTATAAAACCGCATCCGACAGCCCTATCCGTTCAGAGGTGTATAAAGTCATGTCTAGGTTTGGCATTCCTGCAAAATTAATTCGGCTATGCAGGATAACTTTAACAGGCACAAGATCAGCAGTTAAAGTCGGGAAGGACCTCTCGGAGCTCTTTTATACCGAAGGAGGATTCAGGCAAGGTGATAGTTTGTCGTGTGACCTTTTTAACATCCTGCTGGAAAAGGTCAAGTGAACAGAAATGGCACTCTGTACACCAAACAACACATGTTACTCGCCTACGCCGATGACATCGACATAATGGATCGAACACTGAGAGCTGTAACAGCCACCTTTGAACAAATTGAGAAGGAGTCTGCCAAAGTGGGTCTGGCAATAAACGGCGAGAAGACCAAGCTGATGGTATCAACGCGCAAGACGTCCAGTATACTCGGACCAATTGTGGAACTTGAGAACTACAGCTTCGAGGTTGTCAAAAATTTTATATACCTTGGTACCGCCATAACTAAAACGAATTACATCAGTTTTGAAATTCGGAGAAGGATAGTTATGGCTAACCGATACTACTATGGTGTGAGTAAACAACTCAAAATCAAGGCCACCTCCCACCAGACCAAACTCGCACTTTACAAGACGCTGATACTACCCGTGCTATTATATGGATCTGAAGCATGGGTACTTACGCAAGCAGATGAGGCAGCTCTTGGAGTGTTTGAGAGCAAAATTTCTCCGCAAGATCTATGGGCCGATCTGCGTTGACGGTGAATAAACTATGAGTTGTACCAGCTATTCTCGGACATCGACAGTGTTAGATCTATTGAGCTGCAGCGACTACGTTGTCTAGGTCATGTTGTGAGAATGGATGAAGATGCCCGAACCAAGAAGGCTTACAGACAACATTGCCGAAAATGGTCTTTCAAATTGGAAAAACTGTGCAAAAGACCGACGCGCCTGGAAATCTTTTATAAGCTCGGCTTATGGAACGAAAGTTCTGTCACAAGCCAGCTAAGTAAGTAAGTATTTAATTACACAGTTTTATTGTAATGGTTTTAGAAGAAATCCACGCCTCTTGTCCACGCCTTTTGTAGGTCATGAAAAAATTTATTGTTTAATAAGTCCACGCTTTTTGTAGGTTTTGAAAAATTTATTGTTTAATAAGTCCACGCCTTTTGCAAGTCTTGAAAAAACTATTTTTTATAAATCCACACCTCTTGTAGGCCTTGCAAAAAAATATTATTTAATAAATCCACGCCTCAGTTGGCCCTTGAAAAATATTCTTTAATAAATATTTTCCTTAAATAAAAACTAAACATTAAATAAAATGGCATTTCACCTATGACCTTGAGCAATGAAGCCAACCACATCATCTTCATTAATTCCCTGAAGGTATCCCAAATGATGTTCCAATTCTCCGACCAAAAAGACTAACATCGTGACCATTTGAAATGAGAACTTTTACAACCTCATTTGTTATTTATTTATGTATGTATGTGTGTTGTGTCTCCCAAAAAAAAGGACGAAGTTCATCCTTTAATGGTAATTGATTCCATGTTGAATGATGGCAATGATACAGTCATTCCATTAAGTTGGATGGTGTATTGCGTCGTGTACCTGTCACTTTGCCACGTCGGAATATCCTGCCGACATAAATCAACGTGTCATCATTGAAGTCCACAGGTGGTAACGATTGATGGCTGTGATGTTCCATCAACTGGCTGAGTGTATTTTAAGAACAATGCTTCAATGGGTTTTGCACAAGACATGGTAATCCATTTTCATGGTAAAGAATATACGCATCAGCGGGATATTAATCAGGCTTCTGAACTGCTAAAATTCACACTAAATGTTTATAATTCCTTCAATATTTCAAAAATTCACTCTGACCTGATATATCTGCTAACACGAAAAATCCATAATTTGAATAAAAGTTAATAGGAATAACATGTTTCTAATCGAAGTAAGCCACCTTATTGATCACGATAAATTGTTATTCGATTTGTCGACATAACTCGTTTATTTAGCACCTGGAAAACATCTCAATATTATTCATCCACTGATGGCATATCGAAAAAAATCAAATAAACAAAAATATTTTTTCAAGGGCTATCTAAGGTGTGGTTTTTTCGAAATATATTCTACGAAGGTCTAAAAGAGGCGTAAATTTATTAAAGAATATTTTTCGAAGGGCCAACTGAGGCGTGGATTTATTAAGGAATATTTTTCAAGGGCCAACTGAGGCGTAGATTTATTAAAGAATATTTTTCAAGGGCCAACTGAGGCGTGAATTTATTAAAGAATATTTTTGAAGGGCCAACTGAGGCGTGGATTTATTAAAGAATATTTTTCAAGGGCCAACTGAGGCGTGGATTTATTAAAGAATATTTTTCGAGGGCCAACTGAGGCGTGGATTTATTAAAGAATATTTTTCAAGGGCCAACTGAGGCGTGGATTTATTAATGAATATTTTGAGAAGGGCCTACAAGAGGCGTGGATTTATTAAAGAATATTTTGAGAAGGGCCTACAAGAGGCGTGGATTTATTAAAGAATATTTTGAGAAGGGCCTACAAGAGGCGTAGATTTATTAAAGAATATTTTTCGAAGGCCTACAAGAGGCGTGGATTTATTAAAGAATATTTTGAGAAGGGCCTACAAGAGGCGTGGATTTATTAAAGAATATTTTGAGAAGGGCCTACAAGAGGCGTGGATTTATTAAAGAATATTTTGAGAAGGGCCTACAAGAGGCGTGGATTTATTAAAGAATATTTTGAGAAGGGCCTACAAGAGGCGTGGATTTATTAAAGAATATTTTGAGAAGGGCCTACAAGAGGCGTGGATTTATTAAAGAATATTTTGAGAAGGGCCTACAAGAGGCGTGGATTTATTAAAGAATATTTTGAGAAGGGCCTACAAGAGGCGTGGATTTATTAAAGAATATTTTGAGAAGGGCCTACAAGAGGCGTGGATTTATTAAAGAATATTTTGAGAAGGGCCTACAAGAGGCGTGGATTTATTAAAGAATATTTTGAGAAGGGCCTACAAGAGGCGTGGATTTATTAAAGAATATTTTTCGAAGGCCTACAAGAGGCGTGGATTTATTAAAGAATATTTTTCGAAGGCCTACAAGAGGCGTGGATTTATTAAAGAATATTTTTCGAAGGCCTACAAGAGGCGTGGATTTATTAAAGAATATTTTTCGAAGGGCCTACAAGAGGCGTAGATTTATTAAAGAATATTTTGAGAGGGCCTACAAGAGGCGTGGATTTATTAAAGAATATTTTTCGAAGGCCTACAAGAGGCGTGGATTTATTAAAGAATATTTTGAGAAGGGCCTACAAGAGGCGAGGATTTATTAAAGAATATTTTGAGAAGGCCTACAAGAGGCGTGGATTTATTAAAGAATATTTTGAGAAGGCCTACAAGAGGCGTGGATTTATTAAAGAATATTTTTCGAAGGCCTACAAGAGGCGTGGATTTATTAAAGAATATTTTTCGAAGGCCTACAAGAGGCGTGGATTTATTAAAGAATATTTTGAGAAGGGCCTACAAGAGGCGTGGATTTATTAAAGAATATTTTTCGAGGGCCAACTGAGGCGTGGATTTATTAAAGACTATTTTTCAAGGGCCAACTGAGGCGTGGATTTATTAAAGAATATTTTTGAAGGGCCAACTGAGGCGTGGATTTATTAAAGAATATTTTTCGAAGGCCTACAAGAGGCGTGGATTTATTAAAGAATATTTTTCGAAGGCCTACAAGAGGCGTGGATTTATTAAAGAATATTTTGAGAAGGGCCTACAAGAGGCGTGGATTTATTAAAGAATATTTTTCGAAGGGCCTACAAGAGGCGTGGATTTATTAAAGAATATTTTGAGAAGGGCCTACAAGAGGCGTGGATTTATTAAAGAATATTTTTCGAAGGCCTACAAGAGGCGTGGATTTATTAAAGAATATTTTTCGAAGGCCTACAAGAGGCGTGGATTTATTAAAGAATATTTTTCGAAGGCCTACAAGAGGCGTGGATTTATTAAAGAATATTTTTCGAAGGCCTACAAGAGGCGTGGATTTATTAAAGAATATTTTTCGAAGGCCTACAAGAGGCGTGGATTTATTAAAGAATATTTTTCGAAGGCCTACAAGAGGCGTGGATTTATTAAAGAATATTTTTCGAAGGCCTACAAGAGGCGTGGATTTATTAAAGAATATTTTTCGAAGGGCCTACAAGAGGCGTGGATTTATTAAAGAATATTTTTCGAAGGCCTACAAGAGGCGTGGATTTATTAAAGAATATTTTTCGAAGGCCTACCAGAGGCGTGGATTTATTAAAGAATATTTTTCGAAGGCCTACAAGAGGCGTGGATTTATTAAAGAATATTTTTCGAAGGCCTACAAGAGGCGTGGATTTATTAAAGAATATTTTTCGAAGGCCTACAAGAGGCGTGGATTTATTAAAGAATATTTTTCGAAGGCCTACAAGAGGCGTGGATTTATTAAAGAATATTTTGAGAAGGGCCTACAAGAGGCGTGGATTTATTAAAGAATATTTTGAGAAGGGCCTACAAGAGGCGTGGATTTATTAAAGAATATTTTGAGAAGGGCCTACAAGAGGCGTGGATTTATTAAAGAATATTTTGAGAAGGGCCTACAAGAGGCGTGGATTTATTAAAGAATATTTTGAGAAGGGCCTACAAGAGGCGTGGATTTATTAAAGAATATTTTTCGAAGGCCTACAAGAGGCGTGGATTTATTAAAGAATATTTTTCGAAGGCCTACAAGAGGCGTGGATTTATTAAAGAATATTTTTCGAAGGCCTACAAGAGGCGTGGATTTATTAAAGAATATTTTTCGAAGGCCTACAAGAGGCGTGGATTTATTAAAGAATATTTTTCGAAGGCCTACAAGAGGCGTGGATTTATTAAAGAATATTTTTCGAAGGCCTACAAGAGGCGTGGATTTATTAAAGAATATTTTGAGAAGGGCCTACAAGAGGCGTGGATTTATTAAAGAATATTTTTCGAAGGCCTACAAGAGGCGTGGATTTATTAAAGAATATTTTTCGAAGGCCTACAAGAGGCGTGGATTTATTAAAGAATATTTTGAGAAGGGCCTACAAGAGGCGTGGATTTATTAAAGAATATTTTGAGAAGGCCTACAAGAGGCGTGGATTTATTAAAGAATATTTTGAGAAGGCCTACAAGAGGCGTGGATTTATTAAAGAATATTTTTCGAAGGCCACAAGAGGCGTGGATTTATTAAAGGATATTTTTCGAAGGCCTACAAGAGGCGTGGATTTATTAAAGAATATTTTGAGAAGGGCCTACAAGAGGCGTGGATTTATTAAAGAATATTTTGAGAAGGCCTACATAATTATTGCTCAAATATCCAATTATTTTTCCCACATCGTTCTTAATCTCTGAGCCACATTTGCAAGTTATCATTGCATCCATATTTGTCCATTAAATGAAAGCATTACTTTGTTTTTGTTATTTTATGTAAATTTTCCATCTTCGGCACATGCACAATCGGTCATACAATCATAACATACATACATCATATTCCTGCACTTATTGCGATGGCCTTGAAAATGTTTCCTTAATTATATGAATAATTATTTGCAATAGCAAAGGAGCCGGCCGAGAGAAATCGAGTGATTGGATATTTATGCACTAGGCGGTGACAGGACATGAATAATAAAGTGAATAATTCAATTGTGTTGTGCACGAGAGAGAATCGAAGTGATATACCTGCATACATACATACACTCAGGGAAAGAAATGCAAAGGAATAAAATGCAATGGGGAAAATTATTTTATTATTATAGATTATTAAATAATATTATTAATTAAATTAAATTCATATCAAAATATAATTGAGTGAATAGGGTGGAGAGGTCCACGAGAGAGGAGAGAACTATTCTGAGAAAAAGTCCTTGAAACATTTTTAAATTATATTGATTAGGCATTTTGTATATATATATATATATACCAATGCGTATTTATATTAAAAAAATCCTCAAAGTGCATTTTCCCTCTCTGCCCCACCCTCCCCTTCCCGACACCTACCAAACATTTATTTGTCCATCGTCATCATCATCAGAGAAAATAAAACATTTATTCATTGCTGTTAATTAAGTCATTTGTTTTTCTTTTTGTTGTTGTTGTATCATAATGAGAATAACAACAAACATAATCAGTGTTGTTTCTTTATTTAATTGAAGTTATTTAAGTGTCCCTACTTGGTCCGTCCGTCGGACTGAGTCTTTGCCCGTCTTTTGCCAGTCAACGTTCTCAAATGGCAAACGAAGCAATTCAATTATTTTTTTTATCTTTTGATAAAATTTAATTACACGAAGGAAGGGAGAAAACCAGAGACGAGCAGAAGAAAATAGGACGATAAGGGCGATGCGTGCATTGCAATTACTTAATGTTGCAGTATTTTCATTGTTGAAATAAAAAAATACAAATTACTCAATCAGCCCCGAGGAATGAAATCTTCCCACGAGTGTATGCCGTTATTGTGGAAATAAAAATTTGCAGAATGGTGGAGTTTTTTCTCTATTTCACCTCAAAAAAATCTGTTATTATTAGATGTTTTAAATGTTGTCATTCCATTTGCAACACCTCGAAATATTCACTGGGGACCCCATACCGAATATAAGGGGTTTAAATCACCATAGAGCTCTCAATATTTGTGATAGAGCTTTGGAAATGTGCACATTCGTTTCTACTACTTCTCGGATGTGTGGTATTGAAAATGGATGGTTATAGTCCCCATATAAGGGTACCTCCACACATTCGAGGACTTATGGCAAGTTCATCAACCGAAGTGGCTGTGTGATTATTTATTTTCACTTCTTATTAGGAAGAAAATTTCCCCTCCAAAAATATATTGGTGTAATTTTCGGCGTTACTCTCATATAAACGAACCCCTATTATTCAGTATTTTGGGTTCTCATTGGGTATAGATTTTCCCCGCTGTATTTGTTTTGGTATAGCCCCAATATAACTGAGCTATTTTTTATACCCTTCACCACACTGTGGTACAGGGTATTATGTCTTTGTGCATATGTTTGTAACAGGCAAAAGAAAACGAGATAAACACATTATTCCTTTTGAGAATATGCATAGAATCACTTTCTGAGTCGATTTACGCATGTCCGTCCGTTCGTATGTCTGTCAATGTTAAATTGTAAACAAAGTACAGGTCGCATTTATGATCCGAATTGGATGAAATTTGGCACAGCTCATTTATTTGGCCCAAGGACGAACCCTATTGAAATTGGGAGAAATCGGTTCAGATTTAGATATAGCTACCACATATATGTAGTCGTCCGATTTAAGGTAAATGGTGCACCAAAGTCCCTATATATCTTTCGATTTGCACGAACTTTGGCACAGAGTAATGAATTAAGCCTAGAATTATGTGTGCAAAGTTTTGTGAAAATCGGTTCCGATTTAGATATAGCTCCCATATATTTTCGTCCGATTTTAGGTAAATAGTGCACCAAAGTCCCTATATATCATTCGATTTGCACGAAATTCGGCAAAGCGTACTCAATTATGTTTAGAACGATGTGTGTTAAATTTTGTGGAAATCGGTTCCAATTAAGATATAGCTCCCATATGCATTTTCGTCCGATTTTAGGTAAATAGTGCACCAAAGTCCCTATATATCCTTCGAGTTGCACGAAATTTGGCACAGAGTAATGAATTAGGTGTAGAATGATGTGTGCTAAGTTTCGTGAAAATCGGTTAAGATTTAGATATAGCTCCCATATATATTTTAGTCCGATTTCAGGTAAATGGTGTACCAAAATCCCTATATATCTTAGGACTTGCACGAACATTGGCACAACGTAAAAAAATTAAGCCTAGAATAATGTGTGCTAAGTTTCGTGAAAATCGGTTATGATTTAGATATAGCTCCCATATATATTTTCGTCCGATTTCAGGTAAATGGTGTACCAAAGTCCCTATATATCTTTCGATTTGTATGCAATTTGGCACAGCGCAATGAATCAAGCCTAGAATTATCTATGCTAAGTTTCGTGCAAATCGGTTCAGATTTAGATATAGCTCCCATATATATTTTCGTCCGATTTCAGGTAAATGGTGTACCAAAGTCCCTATATATCATTCGATTTGCACGAACATTGGCACATCGTGCGGAATTAAGAATAGAATTAGTTTCCAGAAAATCGGTTCAAATTTAGATATAGCTCCCAGACGTGTTCTAAGTTTCGAAAATTGTGCACTAAATACCCATAGCTAGACCGATTGACACAACGTACTGAAATTAATATAAATAAATCTCTGCAAGTTCCCTTGAAATCGGTTCAGATTTAGATATAGAGTAACTTCCGGTAATGTGGACCACCATTTTCTTTTTTGGATATTGTGAAATTGTAATGCTCTAGTATCGTATTTCGGTGTTTTATTATTGGTTTAGGAAGATTCCCACAGAAGTGGCTGTAATTTGGGGGGTTATGCGGGCTCATAGAAGATAAAATACTTTAACGCCGACAATTTCTATAGGTTCGTATATTAAAAAGATTCTACAAAAAATTTACTGTAATTCATCACATGGAGGGTGAGAATTTACATTACAGGTCAATTTTTTTAAGTTGCAGATAATTTTAGGGTTCTAATGGTCTTAGATTAATATTTAACCTAAGAGCTAACAGTGCGGGTTACTTGAAGATAGAAAACCACAGGTTCAATATAGATCCACGTTCCTTATATCATTTTTTCTTCAAAAATGATGGAAATGATATCAACAAGATTTCCATGTCTGCACTTCAAGTTATACTGGCCAACAACGTGGCTGGTGGTTTTACGTATTTTGTTTCTCGCGGAATATTTCGAATATGGAATCATGTTTAGACATTAATTACCCCATACTTTGGCCATATTCGCTATGTTATGTCATACATATGTCAAAAATAATGAGTCCGGACGCCATTGTACGATTGTACAAATATCCATAGCAAATATTACGATATCTATGTCGTCCAGTTAGAGTTTGAACAGTGGCGAAGAAAATCACCACACCATGGAAAACTCACAGTTTCACTTTACCGGTCTTCGACTTCCTGTTTCCAAATTCTACATATGACTGGAGTTTACACATCTTGTTGATTACCCAACGTCTAAAATACGACTGAAGGTTAGTTCTCTATTTGTCCTCGAACAGTTTGACATGGTTGTCGGTTGACGAAGTCCTTCGATAAGTTAAAGTGCTTGTAAATCTTGAAAAAAATGTTATTTATATTCTTCTGGACTTAAACAAATATTCTTATAGCCAGGGTGCGACGAACTATTAAAATAGGCTCTTTCTCAGGAATGCTCACGGGCGAGAATTTGAATGTTTTCAATTTATCGCGAATGATAAAGTTACAATGAATGAACAAGCATTTGCAATCTCTCGCGTATTTTCGCAAAATTTCGCTGCAAGCGTCGTCGATTCGTTCTTTCGTGAGCATTTGTTGCTGAAGAACATTCTTTTGAAAAACACAAAAAACGCATACATTATTGTTGTTGTTGTAGTAGCTAGTTCTGCTTTGTATTTTCTATTTTCTTTAACCTGGTTCTGTCTCTAACTCCAAGTTGAGAAGGGCTGCGACATGTATTGGTTGAGTTCAGAGAGAAGATGGGTTAGGTGAGTGGGTTTGGCTGGGCAGTTGAACAGATGTAGCGTGTCATGTTGTCCGTTACCACATGCCGGCCAGACATTGTCGACCTCTCCATCAATTCGTGCCCAATATGAATTGAGGCGTCTACACCAGATCCAGATCTCAGTTGCGCCAAGACCACTCTAGTTTGTCGAGGTAGCTGCTGTTCTTCTGCAGCTATCAAAGGCGGATGGTATTCACGCGATATTCTTCAACTGCGTCCGTGTGAATACTATTCAATCCTGCTTGATAGGCCTGTTGATCTAGAGGTTCCCTTTTGTACCTCTGGACCTCTCTCTCCAGATCATGGAGATCCTTCCTGACATGCCTGGGTTGTGGGTGCCTATCCCTTAGATAGCGGTTTGGATGGCTGCTCCTATAACACCCAAGCAGGTATTGCATCGACATCTTGTTGTGTTGAAGCACAGGAAGGATCTTCGCCGCATAGTTTACCACAGACCGGCCTATTGTTTTATAAGTCGTTAACAAGGTTTCCGTGTCAGCTCCCCAAGTGCTGCCGGCTAGCGACTTGAGAACCTTGTTTCTGCTCCTGACTTTATCACAAATAGCTGTGGTATGCGAGGACGACTTGTATAGACTATCGAATGTGATCCCTAGAACCTTGGGGTAATTAGTGGTCGGAATTGTGGACCCCTCGACCTGCATATCCAAAGATAGCCGCATCTCCGATGTCCATGTGGTAAACAGTGTGGCCGTTGACTTAGTGGCGGATATTTTCATATTCCTCGAGCGGAAAAAGTCAGCGATATCCACGAGATAGTGGTTCAGCCTCTCGCCCGTACAGTCAAACTCCCAGTTTAACTCTACGGGCCTTCGATTTTGATAGGTCTAGCGCCACCATGACTGTCGTGTTACACGGCCTGTTCTGGTTGAGTCCTTCTGCTATGTGTGCGGAAATGGCGTGCAAAGCTGTTGTTGTGCTGTGCTGCTTCTGGAACCCATGCTGATGATCAGCAACTGAGTAGCATTCACGAATGCTATTGAGTAGTAAAGCCTCAAGCGTCTTGTCTATTGGCGACAAAAGTGCTCTATAAACTGTCGGTTGAAAAAACACGCTCACCTTTTCGGATCTGTCACCTCAACGCCGTTAAATGAGACAAAAGTCCGAGACAAGTACATGCATCATTGTTGTTGCCGTTTTTATTCGTGAGAGAGTGTCAGAAAGAATTTCAACCACCAAACGAAACGGACGAACGAACTCATTTGTTATGTGTGTGCGAACATTCTTGGGCGAATGATCGTTTGGTAAAGAATTTATAGCCATAAATTCATTCGTAAAATGAGCACACAACAAAAAGAAAGTATTTTGAATCATTCGCGAGATTTTTTGTGCACCCTGCTTCTTTAAAAAATCCACGCTTCTTATAGACCTTGGAAAATATTCTTTATCTGTTTTCACTTACCTTAGAGCCTCTAAACGTCCGATGTGTGTATGTGATATACCAACTAGTGAAATTCCCAATATATTTTTAAATACAGTTAAACTAATTAATGTTTATTATTTTGATTTTATAAAAACATAAATAATAAACAATATTATTAAATTGAAACTAATAAACCAAAACAATACACAATGACACACCCTGTATGTGCCAAAGGGTGGCTTTCTAACATCTTAACAATTACCAACAATGATAATATAAGGTACATACTCAGTTACATTTTTTCTTCTTCTGCTTCTTCTTAATAATTAATTTGTCTTTTTTTTGCAATAAAAATTTCTTAAAACTAATAGATATATGGACCAATGCATCTTCTGACATTTAACAATCAACGAAAAAGCCAAAGGACAACAGGACACTCTACTCCCACTAGTATAATTTACAACAACAATGGACGACCATCCATCTGACACATTTAGCTGGACATTAATTTAATTTGTATTGATTCTGTCGGTTTGCTGCAATGGCACCTTTGAGTGGCACAGCTTCTGTCTCTTCTTCTTCGACTTTTTCATTGCCTTGCTCGTTTGCGCCCACCACATTTGTCCATTCTTGAAATGTAATAATCAACGATGTTTGTGCTGACGGGAGCAGCAGAATCCTCAGATAGAATCATTTGTCGAAACTACCACCGCCTATGGACCACCAATTGTGTACCCTCGAAAGTGTGGGCGCACGGCTAATGAACATCGACCACAGCAGCATAACAACGGTACTCAAATATGTGAGGTGGCCTCCAATCGCCATCGTGGCCGGCTGATGGTTACACATGGATTCTTCGTATTGACGACAATTCTGAAATTGGGTTTCATTTGTTAACATTTTGGCCATTTCACGGGCATAATTGGCCGAATGTTTGTAGCATTTGTAGCGGGCGCTGTTGTAGACGCACGTCTCGTAGGCGTAGCGGGCACTGGAAAGAGGGAAAGAAGGGATGATATAGATTTTATTTGAATATAAAAAATTGAAGAAAAAATATAATCTTGGAAGGTATAAAACGTTCTATTGATCCGAATATTTTAAATTCTCCACATGAGGTGGTCCATCAGAGTCGGAATCTTTATAGACCTAGAATAAATATTTTTTAAAGAATCTACGCCTCTTCTAGGCCTAGAAAAAATATTTTTTAAAGAATCTACGCCTCTTCTAAGCCTAGAAAAATTATTAATTAAAGAATCTACGCCTCTTCTTAGCCTAGAAAAAATATTCCTTAAAGAATCTACGCCTCTTCTAGGCCTAGAAAAAATATTTTTTAAAGAATCTACGCCTCTTCTAAGCCTAGAAAAAATATTAATTAAAGAATCTACGCCTCTTCTAAGCCTAGAAAAAAATATTCCTTAAAGAATCTACGCCTCTTCTAAGCCTAGAAAAAATATTCCTTAAAGAATCTACGCCTCTTCTAGGCCTAGAAAAAATATTCCTTAAAGAATCTACGCCTCTTCTAGGCCTAGAAAAAATATTTTTTAAAGAATCTGCGCCTCTTCTAAGCCTAAAAAAAATATTAATTAAAGAATCTACGCCTCTTCTAAGCCTAGAAAAAATATTCCTTAAAGAATCTACGCCTCTTCTAAGCCTAGAAAAAATATTCCTTAAAGAATCTACGCCTCTTCTAGGCCTAGAAAAAATATTCTTTAAAGAATCTGCGCCTCTTCTAGGCCTTGAAAAGTAATCTTTAAAGAATCTACGCCTCTTCTGGCCCTTGAAAAAATATTCTTTAGTCCAAACCACGCCTTGGCCCTTGCAAAAATATTCTTTAGTCCAAACCACGCCTTGGCCCTTGCAAAAATATTCTTTAGTCCAAACCACGCCTTGGCCCTTGCAAAAATATTCTTTAGTCCAAACCACGCCTTGGCCCTTGAAAAAATATTCTTTAGTCCAAACCACGCCTTGGCCCTTGAAAAAATATTCTTTAGTCCAAACCACGCCTTGGCCCTTGAAAAAATATTCTTTAGTCCAAACCACGCCTTGTTGGATGACCATTGAAAAAATATTCTTTAGTCCAAACCATGCCTTGTTGGATGGCCCTTGAAAAAATATTCTTTAGTCCAAACCACGCCTTGTTGGATGACCATTGAAAAAATATTCTTTAGTCCAAACCATGCCTTGTTGGATGGCCCTTGAAAAAATATTCTTTAGTCCAAACCACGCCTTGGCCCTTGAAAAAATATTCTTTAGTCCAAACCACGCCTTGGCCCTTGAAAAAATATTCTTTAGTCCAAACCACGCCTAGTTGGATAGCCGTTGAAAAAATATTCTTTAGTCCAAACCACGCCTTGTTGGATGGCCCTTGAAAAAATATTCTTTAGTCCAAACCACGCCTTGTTGGATGGCCCTTGAAAAATTAGTCTTTAAAAAATCCACGCCTTGTTGGATGGCCCTTGAAAAATTAGTCTTTAAAAAATCCACGCCTTGTTGGATGGCCCTTGAAAAATTAGTCTTTAAAAAATCCACGCCTTGTTGTATGGCCCTTGAAAAATTAGTCTTTAAAAAATCCACGCCTTGTTGGATGGCCCTTGAAAAATTAGTCTTTAAAAAATCCACGCCTTGTTGGATGGCCCTTGAAAAATTAGTCTTTAAAAAATCCACGCCTTGGGTAGGCCTATGAAAAATTAGTCTTTAAAAAATCCACGCCTAGTATGGCCCTTGAAAAATTAGTCTTTAAAAAATCCACGCCTAGTATGGCCCTTGAAAAATTAGTCTTTAAAAAATCCACGCCTAGTATGGCCCTTGAAAAATTAGTCTTTAAAAAATCCACACCTAGTATGGCCCTTGAAAAATTAGTCTTTAAAAAATCCGCGCCTTCTATGGAGGGCCTTGAAAAATTAGTCTTTAAAAAATCCACACCTAGTATGGCCCTTGAAAAATTAGTCTTTAAAAAATCCGCGCCTTCTATGGAGGGCCTTGAAAACTTAGTCTTGAAAAAACCACGCCTTCTATGGAAGGCCCTTGATAACTTAGTCTTTAAAAAATCCACACCTAGTATGGCCCTTGAAAACTTAGTCTTTAAAAAATCCGCGCCTTCTATGGATGGCCCTTGAAAAATTAGTCTTTAAAAAATCCACGCCTTGTTGGTTGGCCCTTGAAAAATTAGTCTTTAAAAATCCACGTCAATAAATACTCCATTAGATTTTACCCTTATAATAAATGGAATATCCGGCCTATAAAATAATATCCTCTTATCAGACACAAAGCTATTTATTTGAAATCTTCCCTTTGAGATCTTCTATTCCCGTCATAAAAATAAATTGTCTGCAACATCTTGTCAATAAACAGCAAAACCACTTGTTGATAATTTTCAACGACTTCGTGAAATTAATTACCGAACTTGTCAATAAAAATTACACTTTCTTCTGAAATTTATGGCCAAAACAGAAGGCAAGAAAATGTAATAAAAAAATAAGAAAACAAAAAACACGAGACATCGAATGTAACAAACAAGTCAAGTGTATAGACGTCCCTTCAGACCCATTACTCCCTCCCCTTAGCGCCTCATCAAGGTTAAAGAACAGAACAGACATCTTCTTTAAGAAGTCGTCATAAAAAATATCTGTCGTTATTACACGATTTTCTACATATCCTTTGTTTCCTACTGTTGTTGTTGTTGTTGCCCATACTTACCAACAAATTTCCATGAATTTTTCTGTCATATTGGTATCGACAGAATGTGCCACCTCCGACATAATATTCTGCGATTGTTTGTGACAATGGAGCCAGTCATCGTAGATGTAGGCAAAACAATCTTTGTGTTTAAGGTAATCTGAAAAAAAAATAAGAAGAAGAAGAGAAAAATAAAATACATACATACATATATCCGCAAATATTTGTTAAGAAAAATATAACAAAATAATTTCTAAATATAATCACAATTGGTCAGGAATTGAAATTTGAGTAGGGAAATTAAAGGACAGACTGTTTCTCGGAATATTTTCTTAGGTGGGAGTGTGGATTTATTAAAGAATATTATTTCAATGCCTACAAGAGTCGTGCTTTTTTTAAGAATATTTTTTCAAGGGCCTACACAAGGCTGGATTAATTAAAGAATAATTTTTCAAGGGCCATCCAACAAGGCGTGGATTTTTTAAAGAATATTTTTTCAAGGGCCATCCAACAAGGCGTGGATTTTTTAAAGAATATTTTTTCAAGGGCCATCCAACAAGGTGTGGGTTTTTAAAGAATATTTTTTCAAGGGCCATCCAACAAGGTGTGGGTTTTTAAAGAATATTTTTCAAGGCCTACACAAGGCGTTGATTTATTAAAGAATCATTTTTCAAGGCCTACACAAGGCGTGGATTTATTAAAGAATCATTTTTCAAGGCCTACACAAGGCGTGGATTTATTAAAGAATCATTTTTCAAGGCCTACACAAGGCGTGGATTTATTAAAGAATCATTTTTCAAGGCCTACACAAGGCGTGGATTTATTAAAGAATCATTTTTCAAGGCCTACACAAGGCGTGGATTTATTAAAGAATCATTTTTCAAGGCCTACACAAGGCGTGGATTTATTAAAGAATCATTTTTCAAGGCCTACACAAGGCGTGGATTTATTAAAGAATCATTTTTCAAGGCCTACACAAGGCGTGGATTTATTAAAGAATCATTTTTTCAAGGCCTACACAAGGCGTGGATTTATTAAAGAATCATTTTTCAAGGCCTACACAAGGCGTGGATTTATTAAAGAATCATTTTTCAAGGCCTACACAAGGCGTGGATTTATTAAAGAATCATTTTTCAAGGCCTACACAAGGCGTGGATTTATTAAAGAATCATTTTTCAAGGCCTACACAAGGCGTGGATTTATTAAAGAATCATTTTTCAAGGCCTACACAAGGCGTGGATTTATTAAAGAATCATTTTTCAAGGCCTACACAAGGCGTGGATTTATTAAAGAATCATTTTTCAAGGCCTACACAAGGCGTGGATTTATTAAAGAATCATTTTTCAAGGCCTACACAAGGCGTGGATTTATTAAAGAATCATTTTTCAAGGCCTACACAAGGCGTGGATTTATTAAAGAATCATTTTTCAAGGCCTACACAAGGCGTGGATTTATTAAAGAATCATTTTTCAAGGCCTACACAAGGCGTGGATTTATTAAAGAATCATTTTTCAAGGCCTACACAAGGCGTGGATTTATTAAAGAATCATTTTTCAAGGCCTACACAAGGCGTGGATTTATTAAAGAATCATTTTTCAAGGCCTACACAAGGCGTGGATTTATTAAAGAATCATTTTTCAAGGCCTACACAAGGCGTGGATTTATTAAAGAATCATTTTTCAAGGCCTACACAAGGCGTGGATTTATTAAAGAATCATTTTTCAAGGCCTACACAAGGCGTGGATTTATTAAAGAATCATTTTTCAAGGCCTACACAAGGCGTGGATTTATTAAAGAATCATTTTTCAAGGCCTACACAAGGCGTGGATTTATTAAAGAATCATTTTTCAAGGCCTACACAAGGCGTGGATTTATTAAAGAATCATTTTTCAAGGCCTACACAAGGCGTGGATTTATTAAAGAATCATTTTTCAAGGCCTACACAAGGCGTGGATTTATTAAAGAATCATTTTTTCAAGGCCTACACAAGGCGTGGATTTATTAAAGAATCATTTTTTCAAGGCCTACACAAGGCGTGGATTTATTAAAGAATCATTTTTCAAGGCCTACACAAGGCGTGGATTTATTAAAGAATCATTTTTCAAGGCCTACACAAGGCGTGGATTTATTAAAGAATCATTTTTCAAGGCCTACACAAGGCGTGGATTTATTAAAGAATCATTTTTCAAGGCCTACACAAGGCGTGGATTTATTAAAGAATCATTTTTCAAGGCCTACACAAGGCGTGGATTTATTAAAGAATCATTTTTCAAGGCCTACACAAGGCGTGGATTTATTAAAGAATCATTTTTCAAGGCCTACACAAGGCGTGGATTTATTAAAGAATCATTTTTCAAGGCCTACACAAGGCGTGGATTTATTAAAGAATCATTTTTCAAGGCCTACACAAGGCGTGGATTTATTAAAGAATCATTTTTCAAGGCCTACACAAGGCGTGGATTTATTAAAGAATCATTTTTCAAGGCCTACACAAGGCGTGGATTTATTAAAGAATCATTTTTCAAGGCCTACACAAGGCGTGGATTTATTAAAGAATCATTTTTCAAGGCCTACACAAGGCGTGGATTTATTAAAGAATCATTTTTCAAGGCCTACACAAGGCGTGGATTTATTAAAGAATCATTTTTCAAGGCCTACACAAGGCGTGGATTTATTAAAGAATCATTTTTTCAAGGCCTACACAAGGCGTGGATTTATTAAAGAATCATTTTTTCAAGGCCTACACAAGGCGTGGATTTATTAAAGAATCATTTTTCAAGGCCTACACAAGGCGTGGATTTATTAAAGAATCATTTTTCAAGGCCTACACAAGGCGTGGATTTATTAAAGAATCATTTTTCAAGGCCTACACAAGGCGTGGATTTATTAAAGAATCATTTTTCAAGGCCTACACAAGGTATGGATTTTGTAGAGAATATTTATACCCTACACAACTATGTTGTCAGGGTATTATAGCTTTGTGCAGCCCCAAATGTTTGTAACGCCGCGAAATGTTGGTCCTAGACCCACCTTTAAGTATACCGATCGTCATATCTCGACTAGCTGAGTCGATCTAGACATGTGTGTCCGTCCGTCCGTCCGTCTGTCCATTATAATTTGTAAACACGATACAGGCCACAGTTATGGACCAATCTTCACGAAATTTTGCATGTAGGATGGGTTCTGGCCAATGAAGACCCCTATTGTTTTTGGAAAAGATCGGTTAATATTTAGGGGATGAAATGGACCAAAAACATTATTTTTGTCGGTTTTTCCGGTCGCTCCAGAGGCCGCAATTATGGCCCAAACACCGCGAATTTTTGCATGAAGAAGGGGATCGGGCCAGAGAATAAGCATGCATGTTTTGATAAAGATCGGTCAATATTTAGCGGGTCAAATGGACCCTGACTTTTGTGTGAAAAATAACAAAATTTGTATTCTATGGTATATATATTTACTCCTGGAGGATGTAGACCCCAGGAGTTGATAGCATATCCAAGAGGAGTGATTGGCCTTTAAATTGATACCAAATATAGTGATGTATCTACTCAGATGTGGGAGTTACAGTCAAATATTTACAGGTGCTTACGTATTCAGATATTATTTAGTAACCCATTACCACATTAGAGGGAGAAATATGGCGCTGATGACTTTGAAATTTTTCATGAAGTTCCAGTTATGGTCAAGAACAACGCCTACAATTTTTCGGTGATGATCGGATTAAAATTTTGGGATGAAATGGACCGAAAACATAATTTTTGTGTGTTTTCGAGTAGAGTATAATCCGAAAATCACAACACAACCCACCGTGAAGGTAATCTGGACAAGTAATTATAAGGACTGTACTGAATATTCTTGTCCGATTGGAGTTGACCTCCAAATATCTCGAAATATTGCTCAGACTCGGAATAAACATCCTCAGAAAGTTAGAGTTCGTGGTAGTTGTGTAGGGTATCGTATGGTCGGCCCCGTCCGACTATACTGCTCCGCTCACTGGTTTTTCAATAATGGTTATACCTCACCCAAGTAGTCAAGTATCGAAATGCATGTAGGAATGTGGTTAGCACCATTTCAAAGAATTCACTTCAGTATCATTTCATCCGAAAGATAAGCATTCCAGTAATGCCTGTTTTGATTTTCTGTTTGTTGTCATGCTGAAACAGTTATTTAATATCCTAATTAATATTCATTTCACTAACTGACAGCAGGACACGACCCAGCACAAGGCTGTGTTGTGGAACCACAAGAGAAATTAATACGAAAATCTCCACTGAATTGAATTTAATCAATAATTAATTAGCTGCTACTAAATATGTGCACGGAACAGATTTCGAACACACACACACACATCCGAAGTGAACCTGCAATATTAAATTCTCAGAACAAAACACACATTATACCGCATAGCCATAGATATTTCTAAATGTGGGCTGTTGGTCCATATATTCCAATGTAATATAGACACTGTTTAAATACCTTAATCTGACCCTGAAAAAAATCTACGGCTTTTACAAACCCTGAAAAATATCTACGCTTTTTACAGACCCTGAAAAATATCTACGCCTTTTACAGACCCTGAAAAAAATTTCTTTAAAAATCCACGCCTTTGATACCCCTTTAAAAAATGTTCGTTAAAAATCCACGCCCTATATTGGCCCTTGAAAAAATATTCAAGGGCCTTTGGTACTCCTTGAAAAAATATGCCTTGAAAACTCCACGCCTAGGGTAGAACTTTGAAAAAATATTCTTTGAAAACTCCACGCCTAGGGTAGAACTTTGAAAAAATATTCTTTGAAAACTCCACGCCTAGGGTAGAACTTTGAAAAAATATTCTTTGAAAACTCCACGCCTAGGGTAGAACTTTGAAAAAATATTCTTTAAAAAATCCACGCCTTGAACAGGAGAATAAAATACCTCGTCTCCAGATTCAATCCAGTAGAAGAGCGAATTACTATAATCCGTATAAAAATGAAGTTCTTCTACATCAGTCTCACTTGCGCCCATGCTCCGACCGATGATAAAGATGAACAGACCAAAGACATATTTTACAAGCGCCTAGAAACAGCATATGATCGTTTGCCTGGCCATGACATTAAAATTCTGCTAGGAGTTTTTTATACACAAATTTGAAGGGAAAATATCTTTTACCCCACCGTCGGAAAATTCAGCCTCCATGAAGAAATATCAGAAAACGGCATAAGGTTGATTGATTTCGCGGCAGCAAAAACAACATGGTAGTTGGCAGCACCAGATTCAAACATGTCGATAGACACAAGGCCACTTGGATTTCTCCCGATCGAACCACGAGAAATCAAATCGATCATATTGTGATAGCCGGAAGGCATTCATCCAGTGTTTTAGACGTCCGATCGATCCGGGGAGCGAATATCGATTCGAACCATTACCTTGTGGCATCCAAGGTACGCACCCGTCATATGTAGCAGCAAAGGTGCGATCTAATGTAATACGGAAATTTTGACGTCGAAAATCTGCAAACACAACAGATAGCAGAAGCCTGCTCCGCTCAACTTACCCAACTGCTTGACGAAAGCACCACTTGTCCCGATAATAATATAGTAGCACAATGGCAGAGAATTGCCCACTCCCTACAAATTGCAGCAAAAGCAATACTTGGGTACCAAAGACCACCATCAAGAAATCCGTGGTACAATCAGGAGTGTCGTAATGCTACTGATATGAGAAACGCAGCGTATAGGACAACCCTGCGAACAGTAGCAACACGTAATGCGATGGAGAACTATCGGGAGGAAAGGAGAAACGTATTTTCAGAAAAAAGAAGAAAGAGCATGAAAAAAGGGAGCGTGAGCAAATCGAGATGAAGTCCGAGGAGACAGAATGAAGTCCGAAAATTCTACCAACGGGTAAAACACAAAACCGAAGCCTTTGGTGCAGGCACATCCCCCTGTAGAGATAAAGAAGGAAACCTAGTGACAGATACAGACAGCGTGCTGAGGATCTGGAAGGAGCATTTTGAAAAACTTCTGGTATCAAATAGCAGCAGTGAAGTGGATACCCCAGAACCAATAATAGATGACAAATCCATCATTGACCAGATTTCCACTCTGCGCCAAAGTCTGGTAAAAACACATCGACACATTCCACCTATTCGTTGACTATAAAGCATTCGACGGCCCTATCCGTTCAGAGGTGTTTGGCGTTCCTGCAAAATTAGTTCGGCTATGCAGGATAACTTTAACAGGCACAGGATCAGCAGTTAAATTCGGAAAGGCCCTCTCGAAACCCTTTAATACCGAAAGAGGATTCAGACAAGGTAATAGTTTGTCGTGTGATCTTTTTAACATCCTGCTGGAAAAGGTCATACGAGAGGCAAAATTGAACAGAAATGACACTCTGTACACCAAACAACACATGTTACTCGCCTACGCCGATGACATCGACATAATGGGTCGAACACTAAGAGCGGTAACAGGCACCTTTGAACAAATTGAGAAGGAGTCTGCCACACTGAGTCTAGCAGTAAACGGCGAGAAGACCAAGCTGATGGTATCAACGCGCAAGACGTGTAGTAGACTCAGACCAACTGTGGAACTTGAGAACTACAGCTTCGAGGTAGTCAAAGATCTTATATACCTTGGTACCGCCATAAACAAAACGAATGACATCAGTTTTGAATTTCGGAGAAGGATAGTGATGGCCAACCGATGCTACTATGGTCTGAGCAAACAACTCAAAAGCAAGGCCACCTCCAAACTCGCACTCTACAAGACGCTGATACTATCCGTGCTGTTATATGGATCTGAAGCATGGGTAATTACGCAAGCAGATGATGCAGCTCTTGGAGTGTTTGAGAGAAAAATTCTCCAAAAGATCTATGGGCCGATCTGAGTTGACGGTGAATATTGCCGTCGAATGAACCATGAGTTGTACCAGCTATTCTCGGACATTAACATTGTTAGACGTATTGAGCTGCAGCGACTACGTTGGCTAGGTCATGTTGTGAGAATGAATGAAGATGCCCGAGCCCAGAAGGCATATAAAAGCGAACCAGCTGATAGTTCACGCAGAAGTGGAAGGCCACGAAAACGATGGCAAGATCAAGTCGAAGACAACATTGCCGAAAATGGTCTTTCCAATTGGAAAAACTGTGCAAAAGACCGACGCGCCTGTAAAACTTTTCTAAGCTCGGCTTATGGAACGAAAGTTCTGTCACAAGCCAGCTAAGTAAGTAAGTAAAAAATCCACGCCTGAAAAAATATTCTTTAAAAATCCATGCCTTTTGCAGGCCTTTAAAAAATCCATGCCTCTTGTAGGCCTTAAAAAAATATTCTTGATTAGATTATTATATTATTATATTATTTAATAAATTCGCGCCTAAAAATCATGTATATATCACGTATATGTGTGTATGTTTGTATGTATTCATCAAATATGTTTGCCAAAAGTTAATTCCATAAATGCGGCTTTTGCTGAACGACATTGTCCAAAGTTTATATTATTATAGTTGGAAGTCTAGTTAGCCGAATAACTGTCTGGCTGTCATTTAGTTTGTCTCCGAAAAATTCATTTTCAGTTTTTCGACTGAACGCACACACACACACACCGAATTGTTGCTCTCAGGATGAAAACAAGGATGTTGCCTTAGTCAAAGTCGTAGTCGTCATTCACGGCATGGCGTCT
>NW_026876069.1:0-18768 GCF_032173495.1 Musca vetustissima
TACGCATTGAACCCATTTCAATTAATAGTGAACACAGCGCCGTTTTTGTGAAAAAATGTTTTTATGCAAATCAGCCAGAATAAAAAGTGTGGATTAAAAAAATATCTGTTCAAGATATTAGCGAAGCTATATTGCGTGAATTTTTTACAAAATTCTTTTTCAAGGATTAGAAAGGCTATAAGGCAAATGTTTTTAAAGCTAATTTCCCCAGGATTAGCAACGCTATAAGGCGTGCATTTTTAAAGAATATGGATTGTTAGGTAATATTTTTTAAGGCTTACCAACGCTATAATGCGTTTTTTAAAGAACTTAACCGAACCCAACTTAAAGCGAATTTTCCAACAATTTCGGCAAGGCTATTAGCCTAGATATTCTAAGCAATTAGCAATGAATTTATTATATGAAATCACAATATGTCTTAACAATTTCTAATAGAAATCTATTTTCTAACTTTTTTGCCCTATAACTGTTGGCTTTTCAAATTTTTTCATAACTTCTTAACAACAATAAAAGCTCTCAAATTATATTTCGTTGTGGTCAATGAAACTTTGTCATTAAGCATTGTTGCAGCGCTTCCGGTTAGTACGAAGAGTTACATACTTTTTAAGTTTTTTCCCCACAGTTGACAGCTGTATAGGATGGCTAATGTAAATTAATAATGTATAGAAGTGTGCGAGCAACTCTGTGCGCGGTCAAAGCTAAAATGTTGAAATGCCACTGAATATAAATATATATGTATGTATTCGTCCTGTTCGCTGCACATTTCGTTTGCATGACATTGCAGTTGTTTCGCTGCTCTTTTGGAAAACTCCGTTTCTCCAGTTTGATTTGACCAACGAATATATATCTTTGTTTGTTTGGCCTACATCAACAAACACTTAATTATTTTAAATTTTATTTTTAGCTTTCCCTAAAATAAGAAAAAAAACAATTATTTGACAGTGAAAGCATACCGATAATGTCGAAAATAAAAGTCACTAATTTCTTCATGGAGGTAAAGATATGCAAATAAAATGGCGGTTTTTCTGCAATTCACAAATTGAAGTTTATTTCAACATGTAGTGCAAATGGAAGGAAATGCCAAGAATAAAAGCGATATTTCAAGATCAAGTGTATATCGCTCATTTGCTTGCAAGATAGGCATAACTCAAAAACACGATTTTAAAGAAAATTTGTTTTAAGTTTTCAATTTACTCGCACTTTATATGGGACAGTGGAACTTCTATACTTGCTCAATTAGAGTACGTATTATTTATTACACAACATGAGGTCTATTATACCGAACAATCGTGCATCATTAACTCGAATATCACGTTTTTTTTTTGAGTTATACCTCTTTTCCAGCAAATGAGCGATTCAGTATTTATACTAGCCATTCATGTGTGGATGTGCATAACGATATTAATGAATCTACGATTAACTTTTTTAATAATAATAACAGACCATATCTAAATATATACCTATTTCAACAAAACTTCGTATACATCTATATGGACCTAACTCAGGACGCTGTGCAAAAATTTGTCTCAATCGGACTAATATTGACTGTATGGAGCTCCATTTATATAAAATCGGACCAAACTATATATGGCAGCTATATGTAAATATGAACCGATTTCTACAAAACTTGGCATATATAAATTCGGACCTAATTTAGTACTCTGTGCAAAATGATGTGCCAATCGGACCAATATTGGGAGTTTGGTGCTCAATTTACATAAAATCGGACGAAACTATATATGGGAGCTATATCTAAATCTGAACCGTTTTTCTCCAATTTCAATAGGGTTCGTTCTTGGGCCAAATAAGTGAAATGTTCAAAATTTCATCCAAATCGGATTATAAATGCGACCTGTACTTTGTTCACAAAATGGACCGACAGACGGACATGCAAAAATCGACTCAGAAAGTGATTCTATGCATATTCTTAAAAGGAACCATGGGTCTATCTCGATTCCTTTTGCCTATTACAAACATATGCACAAAGACACTCAATCATACTCACAAATTATTATAAAATTGCATATGGATATTGAATGCAACGTACATTGTGTATGTAATGTTCATCTGTTTCATATTGCTCCCGTTTAAATTTATGGCAAAACTGACAATGATTGATTTAAAGATGATGCCGTAGAGAAGGGTTTCACAAAATTCATTCATAATGTGGCTGCTACATGATGAGAGATGAATGCAACATTTGTTGCAGTTACATTTCATTTCAATCTATGAGATGTTAATTAGAAAAGTAATATAACAAGCGAATGAGGTGGTTGATTGGGTGGTATTAAAAAAGTTATTTGTTTACACGGCAGAGTGGATGATTAAAGTAAATTCAACGCCTTGGGAACATGGGGGGATTATCCCGAAACCTTGGTCAATAATAAAAAAATACTGTGACTGCAAAATACATAATGTCCTTTAAAAGTTCAGTCTTTAGTAAAGTTCTTAATAAAAACTACGAATTGTTCTGAGCATCTACGATTTTTGTCATAGCCGTTATCAAATTTGATACTTTATGCAATGAAAATTTAATCGCATTCCTTGCATTGTGCGAGGTTTCATTTCAAATTTTAAAAAGACAGGTTCAAATTAAATGGAAAACACACTAAAAAAAATCTTGATTTCTAAGGCTTCTACAGTCAAGAAGGACGGCTATTAAATACATCATGTCCTGAAATGCTCTCTTCTAATGTATATTATAACTTATACAAATCAAAACCTTTACACTGGCTCGTATTTTGTTTACAGGAAATTCAAGTTCGAAGATGGGCCATCTCTGAATTTGATGTTTTTTTTTAGTATATCGCAAGTTTAGATAATTATTGATCTGACTAGTGTTTGCATAGATTCGAAATAATAATATTCATAATTAGAGTTGTAGTCACATTTCCTTGTAGTTTTACTAGTTTATGGTTTCTAAGAGGGTAGAAAATTCTAGGCTTTAAACAATTCTACAAAATCCAAGCCTATAGAGCTCTATTTCGGCTTTGAAAATATCATTAAAAATACAAGCCTATAGAACTCTATTTCGGCTTTGAAAATATCTTTAAAAATACACGCCTATAAAACTCTATTTGAAAAAATCTTTAAAAATTAACGCCTATAGTGCTCCGTTTCGGCTTTGAAAAAATCTTTAAAAATTAGCGCCTATAGTGCTCCGTTTCGGCTTTGAAAAAAATCTTTAAAAATCCACGCCTATAGTGCTCCGTTTCGGTTTTGAAAAAATATTTAAAAATCCTCGCCTATAGTGCTCCGTTTCGGCTTTGAAAAAATCTTTAAAAATCCACGCCTATAGAGCTCCGTTTCCTCTTTGAAAAAATCTTAAAAAAATCAACGCCTATAGAGCTCCGTTTCGGCTTTGAAAAAATCTTTAAACATCCACGCCTATAGAGCTCCGTTTCGGCATTGAAAAAATCTTTAAAAATCCACGCCTATAGAGCTCCGTTCCGGTCTTAAAAAAAAATCTTTAAAAATCCACGCCTATAGAGTTCCGTTTCGGCTTTGAAAAAATCTTTAAGATTCAACGCCTATATCCATCTGTTAAAGCGTTAAAAATCCACCCATCTGTTAAAGCTTTGAAAAATTCTTTAAAAATCCACCCATCTGTTAAAGCTTTGTAAAATTCTTTAAAAATCCACGCCTATAGAATTCTGTTTAGGCTTTGAAAAACTCTGGATTTTAATCCACGCCTATATAGATCTGTTTAGGCTTTAAAAATACAAACAGCATAAACCACAAGACCTTTGTGCTGTTTTTACTTTTTTTAAACATTATTTTTTTAAAAACATTATTTTTTATTTATATCCAAGAAGCAATTTATATATACAACTGGGATTTTGTCTCCATTACAATATCTCGACAAAGCATCATTTCTTAGCAATTTTAAGAAAAAAATTTAATTAAAACAGTGTTTGGTAACTTTTAATGACAGAATTCTATGCTGCTCCTGCTGCCACTACAAACAAGATTATTGGCTGTTTACATCTTATCAGCCATACTACGAAGAAGAAGAAAAACTGAGACAAAAAGAATTAAACAAAGTACAGAAATAAAACCAGTAAGGAAAGTAGTAAAGTCGGACTGGGCCGACTATATGATACTCTTCACCACTTTGGGGATATTCTACATATGTATAATTACAGATTTCGTCTTTTCGAAGGATCATTGGCATGAAATTGAACGAACTTAAAAATGCGATCTTTATCTATAAGTAAACCGACTAACATCAATCCTTACACATACCATTCTGCAATCTATTCCATACTTTGTAAATAGATTTTAAGCAAACTTTACGCACGCCATTTGGTATGCTTCACTGTTTAAAATGTTATCAATCAATCACCCATTGATTATTTAGTTTACAATCAACATGAATAGATCGAAATTGTATATCGAAACTATGCTATATCTTTATCTGAACCAATTTCAAGGAAACTTGCGAAGATTTTTTTATACTAATTTCAGTACGTTTTGCCAATCGGCCTAGCTATGGGTCTTTAGTACACCATTTACTTAAAATCGAAAGAATGTATATACAGGAGCTATATGTAAATCTCAACCAATTTTGCGAAAACTTGACACCCGAAAGGTTATAATAACTTCTCTACATTGTACAAAATTGTGTGCGGGTCGGGCAATCTTTGGGTCTTTAGTGCACAATTTACCTTAAATCGGACGAAAATATATATTGGTGCTATATCTAAATGTGAACCGATTTTCACGAAAAGGAACCATGTGTCTATCTCGATTCCTTTTGCCTGTTACAAACATATGCACAAGGACATAATACCCTGTACCACAGTGTGGTGAAGGGTATAAAAAAGCAATTTGAAATGGAATTTAGGGAAAACGAGCCAGAAAAAATAACCTTCATCATAAAAAACGTAAGTTACGCACTTTTAAACGGAAGTTCTGAAAACTAACAATAGGCCACAGCGCACTTAAGCTCCGAACTAGACTAAAGTTTTATTTCGAATTCCAAATAAAATTTGTTTTCTTTATGGACTGTGAATTCCTTAACAAAATGGTCGGCTAACCAGAAATTTTAAGAATGAATAGAAACCCGAATCAAAATCTTCGGTTTATAAAGCAGTAGCAGCAGTCTAATGAAAAGGACTACAACTACTTAACATTAGTTTTAAGCAATTTTTTGTGGCAATACAATTTTACTATAAAGGACTAAAGTTAAATACAAATCTCTTGGAAGCAAAATTAAAAAACAGGAACTTAAAAAAAAAATTAAAAAAGTATCCAAAAAACAATAAATCAAGGAAAATTGCCTAAATTGATATTTGGGTTAAAACTAGTGAGGCGAAAGAATAAATTTCGGAGAAAAAATAAAAATTATACGATTATGAGTTTATGAGAGTTGAAGCCTCAAATAAATGTTGATCATTGGTGCGTATGAGAATTTGTTTAACTATTGTGGTACATCATACGACCCACTGCACTTAATCTACCAAATTACAATAGGCACTACAATCTTAAAAACCAGTCAGGAAAGAAGTAAAGTCAGACGGAACCGACTATATGATACCCTTAGATTTAAAGCAAATCTCAATCGGACATCTCTTGATTATTTGGAGCCCGAAAATATATGTGGGCTATGTCTTCATTTTTACAAAACGTCATTCTATTTTCAATTTTGTACGATGTGTGAAATTTCGTGTCAATCTGAAAATATGAGGCATTAGGTGCACCATTTACATAAAATCGGACGAAACTATATATGGAAGCTATATCCATACACAAACCGACTTCAGCGTTCAAGGTTTAAATAATTTCAGTATGTTTTGAGTTTACCGTCCATATTTTGGGTCCTTGGTGCATCATTTACTTAAAAAAATATCCAAATCTGGGGTGATATAGGGGACGATAGATACCAAGCAACGGCTCCGATTGGCTTTAACATGGCGAAGCCCAGGCTTATCTTGGTCCTTCTTTCATCTCAATTGTGGACACTGGCCTCCCCGTGGTGTCACCTGGGGTAGGTACTTTCACCATCTGTTAAAATATTGAGCTGATATGTGACGCCAGTTCACCCATAAAAAGGGAAATCAAACCCCCCTAATGTTGATGACCCCCGCAAACATATAAAGGACCACAATCTGGCATCAAAAAACATGGTAGTTATCAGCACCATATTCAAGCATCTCGATATAGACAAGGCCACTTGGATTTCCCCTGATCAAGCAACGATACATCCAATTGATCATATTGTGTTAGACCGAAGGCATTCATCCAGTGTTTTAGCCGTTCGATCGATACGAGTGGCGAATACAAAATGCAGCAAAAGCAACATTTGGGTACCAAATACCGTGGTACGATCAGGAATGTCGTATTGCTACTGAGGCGAAAAACGCAGCGTATAGGGCAATCCTGCAGACAGTAGCAACACGTAATGCGATGGAGAATTATGGGGAGAAAAGGAGAGAGGAGAAACGTATTTTCAGAAAAAAGAAAGAAAAAGAAAAACATGAGCGTAGCCAAATCGAGATCGTCAGGAGTCAGAATGGAGTCCAAACATTTTACCAACAAGTTAAACACCAAACCGAAGGCTTTGGTGCAGGCACATTCTCCTGTAGAGATGAAGACGGAAACCTGTTGAGGAGGTGGAAGGTACATTTTTAAAAGCTTCTGGTATCAAATAGTGGTGGTGAAGAAGATACCCCAGAACCAATAAGAGATGACGGTGTATACCACCTAGCCAAGATGAGGTTAGAACAGCAACCAATCGGCTGAAGAATAATAAGGCAGCAGGTGCCGATGGGTTACCAGCCGAACTATTCAAGACTGGTGGTCAGGTGCTGGTAAGGAGCATGCACCAGCTGATTAGTACAATTTGGTTAGAGGAGTGCATGGCCAATGATTGGAACCTCAGCATCCTATATGCCGTGTAGTCGGAAAGGACCTATCGGTGCCCTTCAATGCCGATCGAGGATTGAGACAATGTGACAGATCGTCGTGTGACCTGTTTAACATCCTGCTGGAAAAGGTCATACGAGATGGAACTGTTAATAGAAATGACACTGTGTACACCAACCAGTGTATGTTACTCGCCTACGCCGACTACATCGACATAATGGGTCGTGCATCGCGAGCGGTAACAGCCACATTTGAACGAATTTAGAGATGACCAAAAATAAACTTTACAAGACGCTGATATTACCCATGTTGTTGTATGAATCCGAATCATGGCCCACAGATCGGCCCATAGATCTTCCGGTCTAGGGGCCGATCTGCGTCTACGTTGAATATCGCCGTCCAATGAACCATGAGCTATACCATATATTCTCTGACATCTTAATTTTTTTAAGCTCTGCTTATAGAACAAGCGTTCTGTCATAAGACAGCTAAGTAAGTAAGCAGTTTTGTTGAAATCGGTTCAGATTTTAATATAGCTCCCATATATAGTTAGCATGATTTTATGTAGATTGAGCACCATACTGTCAATATTTTCCGATTGAGACAAAATTGTGCACAGCGTACTGAAATTACTGCAGTTTGACGTCCGCGGTTCAGATTCAAATATGATATATAATATGGTACGTAAATAGTGTACCATAGGTCCTGTTTTATTTGCACGATATTTTGTTGTTGACATCGGTTCAGATGTAGATATAGCTCCCTTATATATTTGTATCCGATTTTATGCTAATGGAGGAAACTATTTAAATGAAATATTGCATATCTTCCAAATAACTAAAGTTTGTCCATTTAGGACGAATTAGTGCACAACTTACCAAATGGAACATAGAATAGCGTTTATTGGATTTTGTGTCGAGATACATTTTGGATAGCGCACTATATTGCAGCATACCAAATGGTGGATGCCACGGTTGCTCAAATACGTCCATATATAGATCTTATACATAGTTTACTCGATGATTGACATTCAATTTTTTAAAATTTTAGATATGATATATTATTATTTTAGGTAGATTATTTTTTAAACATGCATTTTAATATATATTTTAAATGTATTGAAATTTGGTGCACATACATCGAACTACGATCCCTATATACAAAATTACAATAAAAAAACCTATGATATTCCCAATATATCATGAGTTATGGCGCTAAATTTGATATGCCTATACTTTTTTGGTTATTGACCGTATTCTTGAAAATATTCTTTAAAAATTTAAAACTTCAGAAATACACCTGAAAAAATTATCGGTTTAAAAATTATTGCATGAAAAATTTACTTGAGAAAATCTGCGCCTTGAAAAATATTTTTACAAAAATTTATGCATATGTGGCATTACCAGGTGGTAACAAAAACAACAACAAATGATTATTACACATGTATATTATGGTATATAATCAAGGACAAGAGCATAGATGCAATGGGAGCATGAAGAGAAACCAACAATAACGAGAGAGAGAGAGAAAGTTGTGTGCGCAAAACAAGATTTGTTTTGAAGGAAAGCAAACGAAAGCTTTCACACACATTTCAGTGCTGGTGACAGCTAGAAAACAGCAACAATTTAAATATAAGCAAATGACTTTCCCTCTCTGTTAAATAATACGATTGTGTGAGTATTTGGGAATGTGGCAAATTTTAGAGAGTGGCAGCAATATAAGCTCTTAAAAGGTTGCTGAAACCAAACAAACACATTTCTATGAATTCAGTCACGAAGTTCCAGTCGTCCGGTCAATTTGGAACATAACATAAAAACTCCGAATCTCGGAAAACCTTGTGCTTGCATCGCGCCGTGCTTTGCGTAAACAAAAAGAATTAATGAAATAAAATGAAGAAGAAAAATGAAGGAAAATTTACTAATAAATATAACAATGTTATGGAAATGTGCACAAAGTTGATGGAAAAATCATAATATATAAAGAAAAATACACTACATTAACCTAACATTACGGATATTTACAAAAAAAATCACAAATTAATTTAAAACTACATATATGGTACTTGCCCCGATTTGATATGAAATGATAAAGATAAAGAAATGTAGGCCCAACATTTTCTTAGCAGGAAAAAAAGTTATATTAATAGCAATTTTCATTATCACAATTTTCACAATCGGCTCCTACCGTGAAATAGTGCTGTCATCCGCAAAATGAAAAAAAAATACAAATAAAATGAGAAAGCAAATTAGAAAGGGAAGCTGATCATCGTATCACATGTGATCAAATATTTATGAAGAAATTAAGCGTGAAGAAATTTTAAGACGACAAAGAAAAAATGAGAATGCAAAGAACTATGGATAGCGTAAGCAGCATGTTGATAATACTGATTCTGAATTTAGAAATCGTTCGAAAGATGTTAGAAGTATTCTACTGTAATGAATTTCAACTTGTTGTTCTTTATGAATGTTATGAAATTTTAATGAGAATACGCTTATTTGCTGCAATACAGGTATTTACCAAAAACAAAAAAAAAATATTTTGCAGAAAATGCGTTTTAAATTTTCATTTGAGTCACACTTTTTAACAAACTTCTACAGCTTCTCAAATACCCTGATTTAAGAGGTATTCATGGCATGAAGTCTGATTTAGCGAACAACTTTGCATTTATAACGGTCTTGATCGAATTGACCAAAAATATGTCCCTTTAAAATGTCAAGTGAACATCTTGAAGATAGAGTCGATTAGAGAGATTAGCATCAAGTGATGGCAACAACTTTCTAAAACTTTAAGGGAAGGATTTTTGTATTTATTTACAAAAAACAACAGCAAATATTCTAATCCTTTATATCTTCAAGTATTTATATCCAAAGTTACAAGTCTTCCATACTATGAGTATACATTTGCCAGTCGGTTGAAAAATCTTAGAAATTTGAACGAGCTTTGTCCCCTTAATTCATATTTCTGATTCATGTTTGATGTGCGTTATTATATATTTGTCACCTTTCAACTTTCAGTCATTCTCATTAGTTTTAAGATATGTTCTCATTAATTCAAAAAAAAAAAATTATATGTATCGTTACTATTGATGTTTTTGTTTTTGCTGAAAGACAGACGAAACTGGCCGAGGGTTAAAATGACAATTTTAAATACAAAACTTTAGATTTTTACTCCGACAAAAATTTTTTGACACTGAAAGGGTTAAGCAGATTATGGGGGAAAAGTGGAGGGAGACTTATTCTTAATTTTCAATTGTGCAAAAAGTACGAATTGTTTTAAAACTTTAAAAGTTCTTAAACTTTTTCACAGTTGGAAGGGGTGTGCGAAGTGTCAATGCCATTTCAGCATAATATGAAGTGTAAACGGATGTTTGAAAGAAGTGTTGCTTAAACATTTTTTTTTTAAATGCAAGAAATTTTTGAAATAATTCAGTAATGTGGGTTCAAACTAAACTTGACCACTATTTTTTCTGCTATGCCAAAAATATGACTAATTTCAATGTGCTGAAAACTTTTTATTTTCCCTTCGATTTTCAACAAAATCGCCTCAATATTAGCAGATAATGGAAGATGACATGAATTCCAGCAAAACTGACATTGGGTGATGACATAAATAATATATTAACCGATCTCCAACTAATATAAAAATGCAATGGTAGTGAGGTAATCAATAGTGTAATAATAACTGTGTCTAAAAATAGTCAAGAAAACCACCAGTCCTTTTAAGGGCTATAATTTAAATTATAAAAGAGAAAAATATTTTGTTCATACTATCTAAAAATTATTTTTTATTTTACTACGAAAATAAAAAATAATTTTCTATGTATTTTCATTTTAGGAAAAATTAGATTTTAATGAGTATTATTTTATGTCTGTTGTTATATAGTCTAAACAGTGTCATCAGCAGAAACACATCAGAACGTTTTGTGCGTGTTGTTCTTGGTGTCTGTAAGCTAGGTACTCTTAATACCAAGTCGCACAGTTTTAAAATTGAACAAGTGAAAAAGCAGTTTGGCAAGAATATCCTCCACCTTAGGTATACTGACAGGTACTTGAAATGAAAATATAGCGATGTAATGTACACCAAATACAAATTTCAGAAATTAATTAAAACCCCGAAAAGGTGGACCGATATTGGCGACGAATGGTAGGGTGAAACATTCCAAAATACTACATACGGACATGGATAAATCGTCATAGAATTTTACACTGAATTTTACGCTACTTCATAGGATCGGAAATTAATTTTTCGATGAGTTACTAACGGAAAAACAAAATTATTATACCCTCCATACTATGGTAAAGGGTATAAAAATACATGTTAGTTTGTACAACAGAATGCTTTAAACTAACACAGAACTGGGATATCTATTTTTGCCGTTTTCTAAAAAACAGTAAGGAAAGTTCAAAAGTTAGATGGGGCCGGCTATATGATACCCTTCACCATTTTGGAGAGATGCTAACATATACAAGATACAGTAGACAACAGACATATCTTATTTAGAAGACCTTTGAAATGGAATCAGGCGAAAATAAATGTGCGATCTTCATATTTATTTAAACCAATTAAAAACCCACACACATACGATTATGTGAAAATGTCCAGGTCAATCGGGGAGACTTCGATTCTTTAGTGTACCATTTGTATGAAAGCAAGCACAATTATGTATTTATATAAGTTTGGACCTAATTGAGCAACCGTGGCAAATACCATGCTGCAGCACAGTACGCTGTCCACATATGGAACAGATGTAGGCTCCTCGGTGATCAATTTACATAGAAAATATATATGAGAGATTTATCTAAATCTAAAACGATTTTTGCAACAATAATACACACCATTCCAAACTAACATTTTTAAAATTTCGTGTAAATCGAACAAACATAGGCTCTTCGGGGTACCATTTACATAAAATCGAAAGAAAATATATTTTGGAGTATACCTTACTTAGTTAGTAAGGTATACTGCACAAAATTTTGTCTCAATCGAACAAATTTTGGGAATTTGGTGCACCATTTACATAAAATATATGGGAGGTATATAATGATTTCAACATTCGCATACGTCTATCTGTACCTAACACAGTATGCTGCGCAATATTTTGTCTCAATCGGACAAACCTTTAACTAAAATCGGACGAACTATATATGGGAGCTATATCTGATGCGATTTCATTCAAACTTAACACACTCTATCCTTGTTTTAATTCCAAAAATTATGCCAAATATCTTCACAATCGGACAAAAATTGGGAGTTTGTTGGATCATTTACACAAAATTGAACGAAACTATATATGGGAGCTATATCCAAATCACAACCGAATAAAACAAAACTTCACAGATATCAAACAGATCGAATTCAGTGCGCTGTACAAATTTTTTTTCGATCGGAAAAATATTGTGTGTTTGGTGCACCATTTAGGTAAAATCGGATGAAAATATATATGGGAGCACAATTTATATCTGAACTGATTTTCGCCAATTTCAATAGGGTTCGACCTTGGGAAAAACAAGCTGTGATTCTATGCATATTCTCAAAAGGAACCATGTGTCTATCTCGCTTCCTTTTGCCTGTTACAAACATATGCACAAAGGCATAACACATTGTACCACAGTGTGGTGAAGGGTATAAAAAACCGCAAAAAGAGTCTCGATGTACAACTGTTAACTAGGCTATCATGTTATTCTTTTGGGTAATTAAGTAATGTTTTTAGATAATTTAGTTTCCTTAAATAATATTAACAACATACATAACATGGAACAATTCCACATAAAGAGTTAGATATATAGCATTTCCACATTAAATGAAACCTTTTACAAATTAAATGAACCCTTTTCCAAATTAAATGAAACCTTTTCCAAATTAAATGAAACCTTTTCCAAATTAAATGAACCCTTTTCCAAATTAAATGAACCCTTTTCCAAATTAAATGAAACCTTTTCCAATTGAAATGAAACCTTTTACAAATAGAATGAAACCTTTTACAAATAGAATGAAACTTTTTCCAAATTAAATGAAACCTTTATTCTTATCTAAGGAAATATAATATTTGCAGTAATTTTAAACCAATATTTGAAAATTAAATCAAAGAATATTAACAACTGTAGTTGTATGGCTATGTAATTAACATAAATATTCTTTAATTCGGTGTGATTTCATTTAATATCTTTACTACATAAAACTAAATAAATAGTAATACAAACTGGGGTATTTCTTGACATTTTAATAAATAAATATTTAAGAACAAGAATTGAATACCCGGTCCTAAATGCGAAATACATATTTGACTTAATAAATTGTTGATGATAAGGTAACTGCTTATCATAATGAAGGGGTTCCCGACTTGCAGCTTGTGGGATTTTCAAAACCATGTCCATAACGTAGTTAGAACAATCTTGCCGAGTAAGCTTTTGAATACTTCGCTCGATTACATCAACAATGTTATTTTCCATTGAAACGTCACACAGCTCAGTTCTTGGACATAATTTTTTTATTTTTGAAAATGCATTTTCGATTGGATTTAGCATTGGAGAATAAGGCGGTAAGAATTTAAGGTTGCATCTTTTTTTTGCATTTGTATTTGAGCGTTATTTTCCAACTCTGGATTGATTTTCTCAAAAAAAATGTCTATAAATAATTTAAATCTGTCTGCATTGACACTGGAATTAGAAACGATTGTGTGATGTACAACTCCCGCGTTGTTTATTGCTGCAATTATAGAGACATTACGAACTCTGACCGTAGGCAACACAATGTGTGCTCTTGTTCCTTGTTTTGAACGGGCTTGGGTTCTTCGTATGTGAAGATTAAATCCACACTCATCAATGAATATTAATTTTTCTCCTTGTTGGGGTATCCATTTTGTAAAGTCTTGAGCATATTTTTGTCTCAAGCCTAATGTTCTGGAGTCATTCTTTCGTTCTATTTCAATAGAGGCCACCTTCAACGTAATTTTTAATTTCCGTAATCCATATTATATGCAGCTTGTGGAAATATTTATATCATTTTCTCTCAACAGTTTAGTTTTTATGGCTTTGAGGGTAATTCCATGTTGACTTTCTATATAGAACTCGATCAGACTTAAAACTTGTGGTGTCAACAACTTAGTTCTATTTCCTCCACGCTTATTTTCCTTCAATGTTCCAAAATTTTGTTTGTAATTACTTCACATTGTCGAGAGTTTACTGTTTTGGATGTTCACATTATCGAGAGTTCACTGTATTTAAAAATAGCAACGTTTAAAATAAATGCGAACCTGATTTTAACTCGGGAAGCTCTGATAATTGGGAACCTGAGGAAGAATCAATATCCTCGCCAAGTATTGCAAGTGGAAATGCTCCAGAACCTACCAAAGCTAAATCTACAAGACCCCGTAACAAATTGGGTCAGTATAACAAAATAACAAAAGACATGAAATTGTTATTATTTAAATTCTATGAAGAGGGGAGAACCATTTCCGAGGCTGCAAACCTGCAGCCTGCATAAAAAAAAATTCCGAAAAAAACATTTATAAGAAGATACAAACAAAATTTTGGAACATTGAAGGAAAATAAGCGTGGAGGAAATAGAACTAAGTTGTTGACACCACAAGTTTTAAGTCTGATCGAGTTCTATATAGAAAGTCAACATGGAATTACCCTCAAAGCCATAAAAACTAAACTGTTGAGAGAAAATGATATAAATATTTCCACAAGCTGCATATAATATGGATTACGGAAATTAAAAATTACGTTGAAGATGGCCTCTATTGAAATAGAACGAAAGAATGACTCCAGAACATTAGGCTTGAGACAAAAATATGCTCAAGACTTTACAAAATGGATACCCCAACAAGGAGAAAAATTAATATTCATTGATGAGTGTGGATTTAATCTTCACATACGAAGAACCCAAGCCCGTTCAAAACAAGGAACAAGAGCACACATTGTGTTGCCTACGGTCAGAGTTCGTAATGTCTCTATAATTGCAGCAATAAACAACGCGGGAGTTGTACATCACACAATCGTTTCTAATTCCAGTGTCAATGCAGACAGATTTAAATTATTTATAGACATTTTTTTTGAGAAAATCAATCCAGAGTTGGAAAATAACGCTCAAATACAAATGCAAAAAAAAGATGCAACCTTAAATTCTTACCGCCTTATTCTCCAATGCTAAATCCAATCGAAAATGCATTTTCAAAAATAAAAAAATTATGTCCAAGAACTGAGCTGTGTGACGTTTCAATGGAACATAACATTGTTGATGTAATCGAGCGAAGTATTCAAAAGCTTACTCGGCAAGATTGTTCTAACTACGTTATGGACATGGTTTTGAAAATCCCACAAGCTGCAAGTCGGGAACCCCTTCATTATGATAAGCAGTTACCTTATCATCAACAATTTATTAAGTCAAATATGTATTTCGCATTTAGGACCGGGTATTCAATTCTTGTTCTTAAATATTTATTTATTAAAATGTCAAGAAATACCCCAGTTTGTATTACTATTTATTTAGTTTTATGTAGTAAAGATATTAAATGAAATCACACCGAATTAAAGAATATTTATGTTAATTACATAGCCATACAACTACAGTTGTTAATATTCTTTGATTTAATTTTCAAATATTGGTTTAAAATTACTGCAAATATTATATTTCCTTAGATAAGAATAAAGGTTTCATTTAATTTGGAAAAAGTTTCATTCTATTTGTAAAAGGTTTCATTCTATTTGTAAAAGGTTTCATTTCAATTGGAAAAGGTTTCATTTAATTTGGAAAAGGGTTCATTTAATTTGGAAAAGGGTTCATTTAATTTGGAAAAGGTTTCATTTAATTTGGAAAAGGTTTCATTTAATTTGGAAAAGGGTTCATTTAATTTGTAAAAGGTTTCATTTAATGTGGAAATGCTATATAACATCTACCATGTCTGCTGTCACATCTGCTATACTGTTAAACAGTGTCATTAGCAGAACCACACCTAAATGTGTTGTCCGTGTTGACGTCGTTGTTGTGTTAGTTAGGTAGTTAGAAATTCCCTTGATACCATGTAGTGCAAAAGGCTTGAAATAGCACAAAACAAGAAACTAGGATTAAAATAAATATAAAGTCTTTGTGTCTTCAATTTAAAAGCCACAACGGATTGTCAGAAGCCTACACCGGCTTATTTTGATATTTGTATTAGACAAAGTTAAATAGAATGATGCGAGACATCTATAAAAAGTTGAGGTATAAGAAATTTATTAAATAAGTTAATTGACAAAATGAAAAGTGACAAAGTGCAGACCACAGGATGATAATATTTATCAATGTTATAAGTTTTCCTTTCAAGGAATAAAAGTAGGGAATAATAGATATTATACACAGAATTGGTAGATGTGTTTTCAGACCTAACCATATTTGCTCATACATACGCTTCGAGTGGACTTCCTTGCCAAAATGAACCAAATGACGAACATATGTTTGCCCATAACTAAAATAATTTAATTAATTTTATGCAACTCACTTCAATTTTCTGCAACACTAAAAACAAAACTTGTTATAAAGTCTACTTATTTTGTTCGATAGTGTTTGATAAAATTTCCATTGACAAATCAAGTGACTATAATATAAATTGACTATAAATTGAATATTTTTCGATGGCATAGATTTAGATCCATGCCGTAATTTATCCTTTCCTCTCTTTTTCTGGTCTAAAGTTTTTCGGCAAATATTTTGTCGTTTTTCCAGCAACAAAGCCCCAGGCGTAATATAACATTAAACTGACGCAGTTGAAATAAGCTTACTAGTGTGTGTGTACACATTCTGCATGCTATATGCATAAAACTTTACGGTATTGCATGCTATGGTCAAATTGAAGTGTGCGTGTGCTGGATACCTTGGTTCTTGGTTTGGCTTATTTATTTTTCAATGGTCGTTGATGTTGGCCTTACCTTCCGGGTGACATTGCTGCAGTTTATTATATAGTTTCAAATTGCAGCGTTCTTATAGTTGTTAGTTGTAGCAAATTTTTTTATTGCTACAACATAAACATGAAACTCAACACATGTAAAAATTAGATTTCCCACCTTTGCTGCAGGATGTAGTTATCTATGCAATAGAACCACTACCATACATTACCATACGTATACGCACCAGTGTATGTATACGCACCGTGTACACGGCATCGTGGTCACAGATTGCTCCAAATGCGTTTGTAGGGCGTTATTAAAACTATAATGTTTTAATATTCCCACGTTACCGATAATTTTTGCTGTTGCTGCTAAAATCAAATAGATTTTTTTTCATCGACTATCGGCGTTAATATGGTGATGACAATCAAAAAATTGAATAACTGAACATTTTACAATAACTGAAACATGCTCTATAGTTTGCTGTTTTCAAAAAAATAAGATAGCAATGATCTGTTTAATTTATAAATCACGCTGAGAATCAGTACCAAAATTTAAAATTTTCATGAAATTGACTTTTTTCGGTTGAAGTTTAAAAATGTTTTTTTGTTTTACGGATGTAATTTAATCGTTATTACTAAAGCATTAAAATAATTAGTATGAACTAAAAATCAAATAATATGCGCGATTGCACCACATAATCACCAATTTAGGGAAAAAAACTAGACATATCTTCAGTATACACATGTGCAGGTAATGTGGTATACCTTGAGTCTGCATGGAAAAAAGCCGGCACTAGACAAAATGTAATTATTATTTGAAACATTTGAACTCTACGAGAGTCTAACATGAATCACAAGAATGAAAAACAAAGGCTATAAGTTTTAACAACTTCACCATACAAAAATTAAATATTGACATGTGTAGACATTATTTTATAATAAAAACCAGTAAGGAAAGTAGTAAAGTCGGGCGGGGCCGACTATATGATACCCTTTACCACTTTGGGTATATTCTACATATGTATCCAGCTTAGCAACATCATTTTAGACTTAATTCAGTACTTCAGTAGTGTTGGCGGTTTATTTGGGATACCATTTGTATTTTGTTTTTATAAAAAAGAACTATTTATTAGTGAGGAATGTATGGCATTGATTGCCGAGGGGTAAGGCAGGGAAGACTATAGTTTCGGATCACGCCACTGATCCTCATAAGTTCCCTTAGTTTTCTGTTGAGATATTCTCCCCAGAAGCTATTGCTTCTATACAAAAAACCTTTCAAACCCAAATGTCTCTTGTAACAACGCGAAGTACTTAGCTGACCAACGTACCCTATACCAAAATTCGTGCAAATCGAAAGATATATAAGGACTTTGGTGCACCAATTACATAAAATCGGACGAAAATATATATGGGAGCTATATCTAAATCTGAACCGATTTTCACGAAACTTTGCAACGTCATTTTAGACTTGATTCAGTACGCTATGCCAAAATTCGTGCAAATGGAAAGATTTCCAGGGACTTTGGTGCACCAATTACCTACAATCGGGCGAAAATATATATGGGAGCTATATCTAAATCTAAACCTATTTTCATGAAACTTAGCACAAATTATTACAGTTTCAAATGTCAGTACACTATGCCCAATTTCGTGCAAATCGAAAGATATATAAGGTCTTTGGTACACCAATTACCTTAATCGGATGAAAATATATATGGGAGCTATATCTAAATCTGGACCGATTGTCACGAAACTTTGCACATATCATTCTAGACTTAATTCAGTACGCTATGCCAAAATTCGCGAAGCTATATATGGGAGCTAAATCTAAATTTGTACTGATTGCCATGAAACTTTGCACACATCATTCTAAACTTAATTTAGTACGCTATGCCAAATTTCGTGCAAATCGAAAGAAATATAGGGACTTTTGTACGCAATTTACCTTAAATCGGACGAAAATATATATGGAAGCTATATCTGAATCTGAACCGATTTTCACGAAACTTAGCATACATCATTCTAGACCTCAT
>NW_026876070.1:0-18752 GCF_032173495.1 Musca vetustissima
TTGCCAAATTTCAATAGGGTTCATCCTTGGGTCAAATGAATGAGCTGTGTCAAATTTCATCCAATTCGGTTCATAAATGCGACCTGTACATTGTTTACAATTTAACATGGACAGACAGACGGACGGACGGACATGCATAAATCGACTTCTGTTAGGATTCCATCTGATGAATATACCTAAAGTGATGAAGGGTATCATATAGTCGGCCCCGTCCGACTTTACTACTTTCCTTACTGTTTTTTTTTTTTTTTTTTTTTGTAATCATTACAAACATATGCACAAAGACATAATACCCTCTACCACAGAGAGGTGTAGGGTTTAAAAAAATCCGATTGTACCATTACTCTGTTCTCCTCAGCGAAATCGAACTGATATACCTGCAACATCGTTGATCGATTTTATGTTAACAAATCTCGCAATATTATATTGCATTTTTACATAATCGCACCATTACAAAACACCCTTTACCATTCAATTGGATTAAATTGCAAAACATTTTTTAATTTATATCCATTTGACATTAAAACTCAAACAGGACAAAACATAATGAAATTGTAAACGTATTCTCATATTGGTTAGCTGGCAGGTTGGATGGATGGTTGGTTGGTCGGTCGGTCGGTCGGTTGGCTGGCTGTATTGAACAGACTGTTGGTTGGCTGGTGGTTATTTGATGCAATTCTCTGGACAATTGTGTTTGAATAAAATGTGAATTCATTACATACATTCATTTATTCGTTCAGTTGTTCATTCACACCCTTTGTTCCAGTTGCCATCCAATGGCTTGATTTTTATTTAGCCAGCATTCATCTATTCACTTATTGTTTGTATATGTGCGTGTGCAGATGTGTGGGTGTGTGTATTTTGTGAAATGTTTTAAATGAAAGTAATATTTTTTCATTTGTTGCTTTAACAACAATTAAATTAAACATTTCAACGTGTGGTTAAGTTGTTGTTTTGTCAATAATCAACAGGGAATACAAAGGTAAAAATAAATTTCATTTCTAACGTTTAATGTCATCCAGTTCGGTTTGAACGTATGCCGCTTGTTCAAAAGATAGGATACAGTTTGTTGTGTTGTGAGAATTATTGATTCATATGGGGGGAAGCCATGTAAGTGAATACTCGTATATGGGTGTTGTAAGAATTGTAGTTTTTTATCACTTCGGAGTTACGTTATAAATCGCAATTCTAAGAGTAAATAATATAAATCCATTAGTGGATGTACCGACAACGGACCGGGCGGTATACCAAAGATTCATATTGTAGCCTACTACATAATATATAATCAGTAAGGAAAGTAGTAAAGTCGGACGGGGACGACTTTATGATACCCTTGACTACTTTGGGTATATTCAACAGATAAATCCTAACAGACGTTGAAGGACCATAAACACGAAAATGGATCCATAAACATGTCATTCTGCAACCTATACTAACTTTTTCATTTGGTCAGATATAGAGTTGCTATAGATATAATATATATATATATATATATATATAGCGAATAGATTCCAATGAGACTTGCCAAAGATTAACTTATATTAACTACAGTTCATTGTATAAAATTGTGTGACAATCGCACAAAATTTAGGTCTTTAGTGCACAATTTACATAAAATCGGAAGAAAAGAAAAGATTTTCTCGACATTTAACACACATCATTCTAGACCTAATTCATTGCGCTATGCCGTGCAAATCGAAAGAAATATATTGACTTTGGTGCACCATTTACATTAAATCGCTGGAAATATATATGGGAACTATATCTAAATCTAAATCATTACGCTAGGCCAAATTTCGTGCAAATCGAAATATATTAAGGGACTTTGATACACCATTTACATTAAATCGTGCGAAAATATATATCAGAGCTATATCTAAATCTGGACCGATTTTAAGGAAAGTTAACACACATCCTTGTAGAACAAATTCAGTTCGCTGTACCAAATTTTGTTCAAATCGAAAGATATATAAGGACCTTGGGTCACCATTTACATTAAATTCGACGCAAATATATATGTGAGCTATATCTAAATCTGGACCGATTTTCAGGAAACTTGACACACATCAGTCTAGACCTAATTCATTACGCTATGCCAAATTTCGTGCAAATCGAAAGATATGTAGGGACTTTGGTACACCATTTACATTAAATCGGACGAAAATATATATGCGAGCTATATCTAAATCTGGTCCGATTTTCAGGTAACTTAACACACATCATTCTAGATCTAATTCAGTACGCTGTGCCAAATTTCGTGCAAATCGAAAGCTACATATGGACTTTGGTACACCATTTACCTAAAATCGAAGAAAATATATATGGGAGCTATATCTAAATCTGGTCCGATTTTCAGGAAACTTAACACACATCATTCTAGACCTAATTCAGTACGCTGTGCCAAATTTCGTGCAAATCGAAAGATATATAGGGAATTTGGTACACCATTTACATTAAATCGGACGAAAATATATATGGAAGCTATATATAAATCTGGGCCGATTTACACGAAACTTCGCAGACATCACTCTAGGCTCAATTCAGTACGTTATACCGAATTTCGTGCAAAACGAAGGACATATAGGGTCTTTTGTTCACCATTTACCCTAAATCGGAAGAAAATATATATGGGAGCTATACCAAAACATGAACCAATTTTTCCCAATTTCAGTATGGTTCGTCCTTGGGCCAAACAAGGTTTGGATTATAAATGCGACCTGTACTTTGTTTACAATTTAACACAAACAGACGGACGGACGGACATGCATAAATCGACTCAGAAAGTGATTCTATACATATTCTCAAAGGGAACTATGGGTCTATCTCGTTTCCTTTTGCCTGTTACAAACATATGCACAAAGACATAATACCCTGTACTACTGTGTGTTGAAGGGTATAATAACAATTTAAACCAAGCCTAATAAATTTCCAATGATTGAAATTCATTCAAATTGAGTGACCTATGATTATTTTCTTAAAAAATACCACAAAAATCATTCACCGAATTAAATATTTTTCCCCAAATAAATTAACTTTATTACATAAAATATTTAACAAATTTACTGTTCATCTTCAACTGTGACATTGATTTGATTTCTGGTTTAATTATTGTCTATTATATTGTGATAAACTAATGCTAATATTGATTTTTACACTTTAATCTAAATATTTGTCATGTGTGTATTGATCGGATAATTGCAATGAATTGTTATTGTCAATTTTTACCCCCCGGACAAAAGTAATACTAATTAAAATATGTGTATGCGGTTTCCGTAAATTAGTTATTAATTAATATTTTCAAAATAAAAACTGATTTCTGATGCGTAAATTCATGTCTTTGTAAATGTGTGTACGTATATATGCTTTATAAGTATGTGTGTTCTTACTTATAAACAGTAATTATAGTTTTCACATATTTAATACGAGTATTTCCTTTGAAAATTGCAGTTTACAATCAAGGAAATTTTAATTTCCGACCTATAAAGGAGATATAGGAAAAACATTCTTGATCAGGGAAAATTTCTAAGACGATATAGCCATGGCTGGTTAATCACGCTATATTCTGAAAGAATTAAGTTAGGTTGCTAAAATTTGGAATCAGATTGTATTTTGTCTACAGTCAGCTCAAGTTTGAAGATGGGACATATCGACCAACGTTTTGGGATAGCCCCCATTTAAAGAACCTTAAAATTTGCGGATAATGGATTTTGGATTTATTTAAAGGATGTTTAACTGAATAAGCTGAAATTTAGTATTTTGTGGCCTCATTAAATAACAACAATTTCCGTTTAAAAATTATATATATTAATAAAGTTTTTCGGGTACTTTTTAGGCACCATTAACATAAAATCGGACGAAAATATATATAGGAACTATATCTAAAACTGAACTGATTTCAATAAAACCCCGCACACATCAACCTGGATCTAATACAGTACTCTGTGCAAACTTTTGTGTTAATCCGCATAACATTGGTTGTTTGGTGCTCAATCTATTTAAAATCGGACGAAGATATATGTGGGAGCTATATGTAAATCTGAACCGAATTTTCCCAATTTCAATAGGGTTCGTCCTTGGATCAAATAAATGAGATGTGCCAGATATTATCCAATTCTGATCATAGATTCAACCTGTACTTTGATCACAATGTAACATGCACATACAGACATACGGACGGACGTATATCCATAAATCCACTCAGGAAAATGAAAACATTGAACCATTTGTCTACGTCGTTTCCTTTTGCCTGTTACAAACATACGCACAAAATAGAAACAAATTAATATGCAAAATTTGTTTCCAAATCACTATAAAAACAAAATTCCTATATAAAACCAGTAAGGAAAGTAGTAAATTCGGAAGGGGCCGACTATATAATACCCTTCCCCACTTTGGGTATATTCAAAAGATGGAATTCTAACAGAAATCGCATTTTTGAAGGACCATTAACATGAAATTAAACATGTCATTCTGCAACCTATACTAAATTTTGGTCAGATATAGAGTTGATTCTTACAATGGGACAAAATTATAACCAGTGAGCGGAGAAGTATAGTCGGACGGGGCCGACCATATGATAACCTCACAACTACCACCTATATTCTCAGCTAGGGCAATATTTCGCGATATTTGCACTCACTTGGGTTGTATTGTGATGTTCGGCTTTCAACTGTGGCCTATAGATCGACTCGAAAAAAAACACATAAAATTAAGTTTTCGGTCTACTTCATCCCAATATTATTATCTGATCACCACCGAAAATTATAAGCGTTGTCCTTGACCATACCTGGATCCTCATGGATTCTAAGCCATCAGCGCAATATTTCCGCCTTCAAGTGTGGTAATGAGTTACTAAAAAATATCTGAAGACGTAAGCACCTGTAAATATTTAAGAGTAACTCCCACATCCGGCTTCATGTCATTCAGGAGTAAATAGAATTTGACCCGCTAAATATTGACCGATCTTTATCAAAGGGGAAAGTATAAGCATGCCTATACTTTGGCCCTATCCCCTTCTCCATGTAAAAATTCGCGATGTTTGGGCCATAATTGTAGCCTCTGGAGCGACCAGAAAATCAGACAAAAATAACGTTTTTGGTCCATTTCATCCCCTAAACATTAACCGATCTTTACCAATAGGGGTCTTCGTTGGCCAGAACCCATCCAACATGCAAAATTTCGAGAAGATTGGTCCATAACTGCGGCCTGTATCGTGTTTAAAAATTATAATGGACAGACGGACACACATATCTAGATCGACTCAGCTAGTCGAGATATGACGGTCTATATACTTAAAGGTGGATCTAGGACCCACAAACTCTTGGGGCTGCACAAAGCTATAACACCCTGACAACATAGTTGTGTAGGGTATAAAAATAAATTTAAATTTACCGATTTCATCGAAACTTGTCACATGTTAGGTTACACTTATTTCAGTATGTTCTTTGCATTCGGCCACATTTGGAGTTCTTCATTTACTTATAAATCCATCCATGTAAACCTGAACCGATTTTCACAAAATTTAACACACATCTTTCTAGACTTAATTCAGTACGCTGTGCCAAATTTCTTACAAATCGAAGGATATATAGGGACTTTCGAAGGATATTAGGAATATATAAGGAAAACGGCTTAAAAAGTGATTTTGTGCATATTCTCAAAAGCAACCATATGTCTATCTCGTTTCCTTTTTCCTGTTACAAACATATGCACATAGACATAATACCCTGTACCACAGTGTGGTGAAGGGTAAAAAAAAACAAAATTCCTATTCCTCAATAGAAATCAAACAACTGATTTATATTTCCCTTTTGACCATAGTTTAATTGCCGAAGCCGTCTTATGTTTTATTAACCCTATTTTTCATTCATATGTCATTTTCCGCGTAAGTATAAAATATGTCTAGACATAAGTCTACCACAATTTTATACAACAAATCCTCCAGCACCGAGAATCCTCAGATTATTATCACTTGCCATTTGCAAAAAAAAAAGATAAAACAAACAGTACATAGTATTTATGCGTACGTGTATGTGTTTTAGGGGACGAACATTTACATACATAGAGGGTTTGAAGGCAAAACCACAAAAATTGTGAAAGCCTTTATGCGATTTAGCTCTAGGCTCGTGTTATATATTAGCTGGGGTAAGAACCATATAACGCACTAAGTTCTTTAGCCGAAAAAAATGAAAAAAATCAAAAATTGTTATTAGCAAAAATCGGTACAGATTAAAGAAATCGTATGGTCCATAGTTCAGAATTGAAAATAAAAAAGGTCCGAAATTACAATATGGATGATACTAAATCGTGTTCTGAAAATCTGATGAATGTATTAATAACTAAATAAGTAATGTATTAGTAATAATTATTTTATTATGATAAAAATAACAAAAATAAAAAAATATAGTGTTGGGCTGAGTATTAACACCCCGAAAAGCGAATTTTCAAGACCCTTTGTTTGAGCGATATACAAACTATTTGTCCGATCTATCCAGTTACAGACATAAGTAGATGGAAATTGCCAATTATCATTGAATTTGGTTGAATAATAACGATAACATAGGTCAAAATAGTTCATGTTCCGATCTATCCAATTTTTTATCAGTTGCTTAAAAGAGATATGAATTTGTAAATTAATAAATTTCATAGAATTTAGTTGAATATTAACCATCCATAACATGGGAGGTATGCCAAATATTGACCCGATGTATCCAATGTTTTGTCCATTTCTCTTTAGAACAATAATAGGCATACGTACAAAATTTTATCCACCTACAATAACTACTTCTATTCTTGACCACTGTTCATATGAATTCGCGACAAAGTCGCCTTTTCGAAAGAACATCATTCGAACAGATTTAAAGTCGTTTGCGTACAATGGGACACACTCTATTCGATATGCTGCACTGTTCACAATTTAATCTCAATCAAACACCTGTTGATTATTTCGGTGCACAATTAACTTGAAGTCGCTCGAATATATATATATATATATACAAGCTATTTCTGCATCTACACCAATATTTCCCAAACACAATAACGTTATTTCAGTCTCTAGTTTATACATTGACAAAATTTCAATCGGACAAACATTAGAAGTTTTGGTGCAACATTCACCTAAAAGCGGACGAAAATATATATGGGAGCTATACTTAAATCTGAACCGATTTTCACGAATCTCAGAAGACATCATTCTAGACACAATTCAATACGCTATTCCAAATTTCGTGCAAATTGAACCTATTATATTAAATCGGACGAATATATATATATATATATATATATGGGCAATATTGCCAATTTTTTAACATAGCTGAAGCGGAGGTTCACCCCTTTATAACTCGGGACCTACTTAAGTATATGAAAAAACGTGAATAGTTTTGGATTAATTGATCTGTCGTTGCAAACTGTTCCTGATATTGACCTCCCAACTTTATTTTGGTGGAAGCTGTGTCTACTTTAATGTAAAAAAATGTGTAAAAACAGGTTGAGGCGAACCAGTTTTTTTATGTTCTCTATCGATTTGTGACTAAGCCACTCATTTCACGGTCTTCGTGTCAAAGTAAAACTACAAGCCAACAAAATGGGGACTACGCCCCTTATGTATCATTTTTCAAAAATTTAACTGCATCTGCCTTTAAGTGATGCTGACATTTTGAAGCTCGATTTTAAGTGTTTTTTTAATTTTACTTCTAGCTTTAATACGCAAACGGGAATTTCAAAAAATCGATTATAAGATTATTGTAGTCGCGAATCTGCGTAATTTGATATGTATTTTGTGTATGTAGTATGCACAGCTTCAGAGTAATACTCATCCGAAGGTGCGAATTTTGTGCGATCAAATTTCTAAAAAACCTATTTTTCCGACCAAATTTTTAGATCTGTCTACTGAATGATATGGGTACCCGCGATCAATAAGGGTTTTTACGTTTCGGATGATATAAAATCTTCTTCGTGAAAATCCGTCTACTAGAACGGCGGGAACTGGCCTTCCAAAAATACGAAATTTGGCAAAATTTTTTTTTGAAAATATCGCGGATTTATTTGCGATTTCTGTGTATCATTTCCGCTTCAATAAATGACCTCATACGGATTTTGATCTTTTTCGAAAAGAGAACTTTAAAAACTTCAGCCGAAAGAGAGATGTACGCAATTTATCTCAAAAATAGATTGTGCCGGCACATCCATGGTTCTTAATGGACCACATTGAAATCGGTATAGATCGATGTATTTTTTTAGGGTGCACACCGAAATCGGATGCGCGTTAATGGCATATGGAGTTTTCGGAAATTATTCGCGTTTTACGATTTTTTGGGTACTTCAATGTAACGTGTGGCACATCTTAGGCGTCAAATGAAATTTCGCAAAATATATACGGATTGGAAGATAAACTTCAGTACTCCCTGGAAACCGCATGCGCATCAAATGATTTTGAGAATTACGCGATTTAGACGCAATTTATCTCAATAATAGTGTGAACTGGCACATCCATGGTTCTTAATGGACCACATTGAAATCGGTATAGATCGATGTATTTTTTTAGGGCGCACACCGAAATCGTATGCGCGTTAATGGCATATGGAGTTTTCGGAAATTAATCGCGTTTTACGATTTTTTGGGTACTTCAATGTAACGTGCGTCACATCTTAACCGTCAAATGAAATTTCGCAAAATAAATATGGATTGGAAGATAAACTTCAGCACTTCCTGGAAACCGCATGCGCATCAAATGATTTTGAAAATTACGCGATTTACACGCAATTTAAAATGTATACTTCATAATATTATTTTATTTTAAGATTTATTCCTATTTATAGAATTCTAAGATTTATCGGAAGGGTCTTGATATAATCCGCAAGGCGTATACTTATACACAAAAAGTGATTATTATTGTATATGTCAATTTTTCGGCGAAATTCGGATAAAATAGCAGAATAACCCCAACATTTTTTTCTGAAATTTCTTGTATACAATTAAAAAATTAAATATGATGACATTATTTTTTCGAACCAAAAACAAATATTTTTCCTCAATATCTTGTTTTGTTGTCGCTGTGATTTAGAAACCGCTACACGGGCTTGTGTGATTTTGATATCATTGGATTCATCATGGTGTTTAGATTATGTAGATATTTTTAAATTAATTTTTATGTGTGTGTATGTCATTAATATATGGAAAATATTGATGTAATCTCCTATCTTTTTTTATTTTTCTCATATTTCGCGAAGATGTGCACCTTTTTCGCGAATATTATAATATATTCATATTCTTATTTTACGGAGGAAGATATATATCAATGTTTTTGGTCAATATAATAAACGGTGTAATTTTAAGATTTTTTTCATATGCCCAAAATTAAAACCTCGATAACTTTTACGCGCATCAACCAATAATTTGATCGCGAACGGTTTCGGAGTCAGAACATTTTTCTCTATATGTGTACCAAAAATCATTGATGTGCCACAAAAAGAAAAAAGCTGATTTTTTGAAAATGGAATATTAAAAAATTGGCAATATTGCCCATATATATATATAAACCGATTTTTCCGAAGCTTGGCGCACATTATTCCAAACTAAATTCAGTTCGCTATGCCTAATATGGGCTTGGTAATTCATAATGTACATAAAATCGAACGAAAGTATATATGGAGCTTGCCAAAGAATAGGGCCCCAAATTGATTCGAATTTACGTATAGTTGTCATATCGCTTATTGGCTGCAAGACTGGCAAAATTCGTGATTTCTTAGTTAATGATGCTGAATAATTCGCTATATTAAGCTTCATGTTTTTTTTTTTAAATTACAGATGAATCTGTTTTAAACTCTCTGATTGAGAAACTATAGAAGTTCCTTTAAGCCTTGTAAGGTGTGAGTCAATTGAAATGCTTAATGGGACCTCACCCATTCTCGGTTTCAAAAAATTTAATTTTTTATTTTGATTTAATTCGAACCTACAATAATGTCCCTATAAATTTTCAAGTGAAAATCTCAACAACTCTTGAAGATATAGCCGATTTATGATGTTAGCATTAGGTGACAGCAAGTGGGCTTCTCAAACTTTAAACGCATTTTTCTCCAAACAGCGTTTTTGCGAATGGCGGGCACGATAACTCAAAAACTATAACCCAATCGATTTCAAATTTTGGGACGTTTCTCTGTGAGTGTATAGCTATCGTATGAACTAGGATAAAGCCAACCGGTGAAGATCTTCCTTTTTTTTTAACGTAGTTTGTGGTCAAAAATAGGCGATTTTTCAAAAAAAAAAAAAAAAAATGAAAGTTCCGCCATTTTTTTAATTGATGTGCGGAGTCAATAATCTAAGTTCTTAGGAGAGCCAGACATGTACTCTTTCTAACACCGTTAGAGTTTTCGGATTCCGATGATCCAGTCAGGAGTTATCATGCCCGCCATCAAAAATAAGGACATTTCTTTGATCACAAAGAACAACAACAAAATTTTTTTGTAAATTATTTTTCTTCCTTTTTAAGTCATCAATTCTTAACACGCATTGGTATTCATTTACTAGCTCATTAAAATCTTAAAACACTTTTCATGCAAAATCGATCCTTTCATTTCTGCTGGTCTTGTTATATTTTCGTTCGATTTCATGTATATTGCATACGAAATTTTTACCGTAAGACAACTGTCATAGGGTTTCTGTCATACCCCCTGAATTTCCGTGGTCCGTTGAGGCCACTTTATTATTTCCTCGCAACGCAACCCCTATTAATATATGTATATTTGTTTTTGTTAATAAGCATATTGTCTGTATGTTTTGCATGTTCCTCACATACACCTCCATTGCACAGCTATTAACGTTTAAGGGAGTTATCTGTGACACTCTGTGTTAGTCTCGGCAAAGGGAATTTTAAATTATAACAAACAAAAAATTCCATTAATGTCCAGTCACAAAAACACACGGTACACACTCATCCCTCAAAGAAAATTGCGAATAATATCAGTGAAAATATGATACCATTGGATAAATGCAACCGGACACAATGAAGTGTGGATCTGATGTCTCACAGTCAAAGGATTTATAAAAATGACTTTTTCACTTTTGCCATATGACATTCTAAATAAATGAAAATTCAAAAGGCGGTTTAGGTGCGTGCCAACGGATGCAATTACAAAACATATTACAACAAACAGGCACTGTAAATTGTACTTCAAGGAGATTTTGGTGTATTTATTTAGCTTTAAATTATATGAGTTGGAAATATTTAAAAATTTAAATGAAAATATGTCTAATGTCATAGACAGACGAAAGCCTTAATTGGCATTACAAAATTCCTGATTTTAATTAATATTTACCCCTAACAGAGGAGAGTTTCTGCATGCCCTGAAAGTAACATAGGCTAGATAAACTTCAACAATTCCGTCAAAATTTCGGAACATATAATATGCGTATATCTTAAGAACGGATAGACATACCGCCTTCAAAATTTGTCTGAAAAACGTAGGTGTAAATAGACAGATTTTACTGAGATAGAAAAATCATAGTCTAGATTAACATCCTAAAATTTCGCGTGAATGTGGAGTTATAGCATCAAAAGTCATCACAAATCTGAAATGACATAGGTATTTCATGTTTATATCCTAAGGGGCCTTACAGATTCCCACTTTAAAATTTGCTTGAGTAAATTGGTTACAAATACGCATCATCCCTATAAAAATTGGGATAATACAATGGACGAAATTTACTCGCAATTGATTTTAATTTATCTATAGAAAAAAAGAAACACTTTTGGTTTTAGCCACAAAAATCGCTGAATAGACTTTGCAGAAATTTTCGCAGTCATTCATGCTATCCCATGGAAGTAAGATATGCAATATACCTCTGAACTAATAATAATTTTCTATGCACATATCTGAATATTTTGAATAAATCTGTTCATAAAAGTATGTATGATACTTAGATAAGTAAACATCCAAACTTAAATGGCCAGGAAGTAAAATTTGGTCAATATCCGAAATTTTCGACCCATAATAATACCCTACACAACAATGTTGTCAGGGTATTATAGCTTTGTGCAGCTCCAAAAGTTTGTCACGCCGCGAAATATTGATCCTAGATCCACCTTTAAGTATACCGATCGTCATATCTCGACTAGCTGAGTCGGACTAGAATCGTGTATCCGGCCGTCCGGCCGTCTGTCCATTATAATTTGTAAACACGATACAGGCCACAGTTATCTACCAATCTTCACGAAATTTTGCATGTAGGATGAGTTCTGGCCAATGAAGACCCCTATTGTCTCTGGAAAAGATTGGTTAATATTTAGGGATTGAAATGGACCAAAAACTTAATTTTTGTCGGTTTTTCTGGTCGCTCCAGAGGCCGCAATTATGACCCAAACACCTCGAATTTTAGCATGGAGAAGGGGATCGGGCCAAGGAATACGCATGCATGTTTTGATAAAGATTGGTCAATAGTTAACGGCTCAAATGGACCCTAACTTTTGTGTGAAAAATGACAAAATTTGTATTCTATGGCGTATATATTTACCACTGAAGGACATAAACCTGAGAAGTTAATAGTATATCCAAGAGGAGTGGTTGGCCTTTAAATTGATACCAATTTTATTGTATTAGGTACTCGGATGCGGGAGTTACACTTAAATATTTACAGGTGCTTACGTATTCATATATTATTTAGTAACCTATTACCACACTAGAGGGCGGAAATATAGCGCTGATTGCTTTGAAATGTTCCATGAGGTTCCAGTTATGGTCAAGGACAACGCCCAAAATGTTAAGTGATGTTCAGATAATAATTTTTCGGATGAAGTGGATCGAAAACTTAATTATTTGTACTTTTCGAGTCGAAAAACGAACATCACAACACAACCCACGGTGAAGGGAATCTGGGCAAGTAATTAGAGGGGCTGTACTGATTATTAGTAACATTTGCTGACCTCTAGCCAGTCAAAAGTGTGCAAATATCGCGAAATATTGCCCATTCTCAGAATATAGTACTACAAATGGTCGTATGGTCGGCCCCGTCCGACTATACTGCTCCGCTCACTGGTTTTTTTTTAATTTTAATTGGTCTGTTCCCGTACTGTAAGAATCTACTAGATTTTATTATTTTCTTCGATATCATAAAGTAAAATTCCTTATGGTAGTAAAAAGTTTTAGATTCTTGCAGAACGGAAATATACCACTACGGAAGATATCCAGAAGTGAAATTCGGATGATGGATTAAAAGTTATAATAATCTGAAATCTGTGGTGGGTTATCATCATAGCTGACCTGAAAACAAAATGTGTCCATTACTTGAGAAATTAAGTTTAGTTGATCAATCGGATATTACTAAAACTATTATTTCGAAGATGTATAGAGGAAGCTACTAACTCAATAGCCACAAATTCTATCTTCGGACTTGAAATTGGTTTCCTAACCAACCATGAGAAGAAGACTAAATCTAGATTCGTGGTGGTAATGGGAATGAAGGATTTTATTGGTCTTTGAACGATTAATGAAAAACATGTGAATATTGTAGGAAATATATTAGTGTATAATCCTATTGAGACAAGTCAAGCCAAGGTTGTTGTTAATAATAACACTGTTAATCAATGTTTATTTAAAAAATGTATTTGTAATCTATAGAATCAAATCAAATAACATATACATTAACCAGCTGCTACGGTAATAGTACTGATACATCACATTTCGGAATATGTATAGTCGAACAGTAATTGGGCTACTATAATGTAGGGCTATCATATATAATCTTAAGCGTGGTTTGCAGTTGGATGAGGAGGATTGGCTCAGGCCTTCTGATTTGGTGGATGGGGAGAGTAGGCGGTACAGCACTATCTTTCAGGATTGTGTTGTTGATAGGTGGAGGACAAGGTGGACGAACAGTTACGAATTTATTCGTGACGCAACGTTCGTAGTGGACCGGCCAGACTTTCGCTTCGGCTTAAGTACTGGTTTCTTACTGACGGGGCATGGTTCTCTCGATACTTTTCTGCATAAAAGAGGCCTGTCCCAGACGGATTTATGTGGGTGCGGGATGACTGAGGACTGGAAGCATATACTGACGGAATGCTGTTACTATGATGACATTAGAGATTTAGCAAGTATGGGTATATCGAATGGAGGGGCGGGGTGGGATTTCAGTAGGGCACTTGAAGACGATCGGATCTTTAGTTGTTTAAGTAGTTTTGCTCGTGAAGCATTTAGGAGAAGGACAGTACTTAGTGGAGGTGGTCATCGTGCATAGCCCCCTTGCACTTGGGTTTGGTCGGTTGCACCGGGTGGTGGTGGGTTGGTGTTGTTGTTGTTGGTGGAGAGTTGCAGTTGTTGTTGCTGCTGTGGTCTAATGTCGTTACGCATCGTGGTAGGTTCGCGTTCTCTCTACTATGTGGAATTCACTTCTGCGTTTATGGATGTCGTGTAGTTTCGTTGATTGTTTGTGTGGTGATGTCCGATGCCGAGGTCCTTTGGGCCCTTTGTGCAGTCCGTGGGGATAGCATGTTAATTGTTTGTGTTATGTGTATTTGTTCGACGTCGCCACTGCTTGGGGCAAGGTTATTCCTTGCCGCCTGCGGTTTTTGAATGCTGTCGTATTTTTGTTTTGGGATACCAGCCCGGACTTATGTCTTCTGCACGCTCTCCGATTGGTGCAGCACTTCGGTGCTGGTGCGTTTTTTTAATTGACACATAATTTAGCATAGAGTTCTGAACTGAGTTCATCGTTGCAAATGCTTATAAAATGTCTATATCCAAAATTGAGATACAACGCTTTCTTTTCCGATCAAACTACCCTGGTATTGTACAAAATTGTCGTATTAAGCTCTCCATCCAAATTGAAATCGAAAATTTAAGCTAAAATTTAGATTTGCCATATCTACCCATACATAGTTTACCGTACATCCCATTCTCTCGGATACATAAGAGCATCAATCTTAACTTGCATATGCCATGCCTTGCATTTGTTTTGTATTTCCGGGATTTCGTCTGGCCACTCGTTACGTGCATCATTTACGAATAAGTTCGAGTATCCAATTGCTTATTCCATTTCACTGCACTGACGCAATCAACGTGGCAATTGTTAATACGTGTTTGTCCACGCCAGTGTGCGTGTGTGTGTGAGTTTGTGAGTATGAGTGTTTATTCGTGTACTGGTACGACGACATCGTTGTATCTTTAATATGTTGCGCGTATTTATCCCTCAGGTAACATGAATGTTCCATCCGGGTGTTATGCATTCATGCGAGTCACTTTAAATCCGCTTTTAGGTGGCATCACTTACACTCTGGCGCCAAAGGACAAACGTCGAACAAACAGACGTTTGTTTACAAATTGCAATAATCGTATTCACAGGTGAGTACATGCACACACACATATCCATATATAAATACACCCCCTCTTTGTTCGTTTACATTTCACATTTGTATTGTGTTTAAATGGCTTTGCATACATACAAGTGAATACGTACATATTAGGTTGGGGAAAAAGAATTTCATTAGGCCGGTCGTCGAAAATATCGATAAAATCGAAGAATGATCAAAGTTGACCGGCATGTTAGGAGTTGTAACATCGCCCAGGAGCTAAAAATCGGTCATAAAACTGTTTTAAACCATTTACACAAAGCTCGATGTTTGGGTGCCACACCAATTAACAGAAAAAAAAACAGTAAGGAAAGTACAAAAGTCGGACGGGGCCAGCTATATAATACCCTTCACCACTTTGGGTACATACAAAGTATGTCAATTTTGGAGGACCATTGAGATGGAATCGGGCGAAATTAAATGTCCCTTCTAGATAGATATTTCAACCAATTGGAAAAAACCCGATACACATACCATTCTGAAATCAATAAAAAATTGCATGTCAAACGTGCTGACTTGGATTCTTTGGTGTATCATTTGCATGAAATCGAGTAACATTATGTATGGTAGCATGGACCTAATTGAGCAACCGTTGCATACACCATTTGTTTTTTTATCACTCTGTATTCAATTTAATACCCTCTGCCAAATTTCCTGAAAATCGCACAAACATAGGCCATTCGGTCCACCATTTCAAGAAATCGAACGAAAATATATATAAGACCTATATGATAATCTGAACCGATTTCAACAAAACTTGTCACACTTCATTTTTTCCTCAATTGCATTCGCTATTGGAAGTTTGGTGTATAATTCACAATAAATGGGACGAATGGGAGCTATATCTAAATCTGAACCGATTTTAACAAAACTTCGCAGACATCAGTCTGGATCTAATTCAGTACTCTGTGCAAAATTTTGTCCCAATCGGGCAAATATTGGGAGTTTAGTGCATCATTCACTTAAAATCGGACGAAATATATGAACCAATTCCAACAAAACTTTCCATGCATAAGTATGGACCTGATTCATTGCGTTGTTCTCCCAATCGGACAAATATTGAGAGCTTGGTGCATCATTTACCAGTGACTGCGCAGGTCGTGACATTACCATTACCTCCTTTTATTTTTATACCCTTCACCTCACTTTGGTACAGGGTATTATGTCTTTGTGCATATGTTTGTAACAGGCAAAAGGAATCGAGATACACATGGTTCCTTTTGAGAATATGCATAGAATCTGAATCTTTCTGACTCGATTTATGCATGTTCGTCCGTCTGTCTGTCCAATTTAAATTGTAAACAAAGTACAGGTCGCATTTATGGTTCGAACTGGATGAAATTTGGCATAGGTCACCTATTCGGCCCAAGGACGAACCCTATTGAAATTGGGAAAAATCGTTCAGATTTAAATATAGCTCCCATATATATATTTTCGTCCGATTTAATGTAAATGGGGCACCAAAGTCCCTATATATCTTTCGATTTACACGAAATTTGGCACAGCGTAATGAATAAGGTCTAGAATAACGTGTGCGAAGTTTCGTGAAAATTAGTTCAGATTTAGATATAGCTCCCATATATATCTTCGTCCGATTTAAGGTAAATTGTGTACCAAAGTATCTAAATATCTTTCGATTTGCACGAAATTTGGAACAGCGTACTCAATTAAGTCTAGAATGATGTGTGCAAAATTTCGTAAAAATCGGTTAAGATTTATATATAGCTCCCATATATAGTTTCGTCCGATTTTAGGTAAATAGTCACTAAAGTCCCATGACATCTTTTGAGTTGCACGAATTTTGGCTTAGCGTCCTGAATTAAGTCTAGAATTATGTGTGCAAAGTTTCATGAAAATCGGTTCAGATTTAGATATAGCTCCCATATATATTTTCATCCGATTTAAGGTAATTAGTACACCAAAGATCCTATATATCTTTCGATTTGCACGAAATTTGGCATAGAGTACCGAATTAAGTCTAGAATGATGCGTGTTAAGTTTGCTGGAAATCGGTCCAGATTTAGATATAGCTCCCATATATATTTTCGTCCGATTTAATGTAAATGGTGTACCAATGTCCCTATATATCATTCATTTGCTCGAAATTTGGTATAGTGTACTGAATTAGGTCAGGAATGATGTGTGTTCAGTTTTTTTGAAAATCGGTTCAGAAAATTGACACAAATTTTGCACAACGTACAGAAGTTAGTATAACCTAGAAGTTGGATATAAATGCTTTACAAGATTTTGCACTGCATACTGAAGTTAGTATAACATAACGTGCGGCAAGGTTAGTTGAAATCGGCTCAGATTTAGACATATCTCCGATTTTAAGTAAATGGTTCACCAAAGACCCAAAGGTATGCCGATTGACACACAACGTACTACTAAATTAGCGTGTGGAATGTTTTGAAATAGGTTCAGATTTGGATAGAGCTCTGTATATTTTTCCCCCTATTTTGAGTACATGATGCACCAAGAACTCAAAATGTGGTATATATATACATATTGATATTTTCTTTAAATAGATTTAGATAATTTTGTCCCATTGTAAGAAGCAACCCTATATCTGACCAACTGAAAAATTTAGTATAGGTTGCATATAGCATGACATGTTTATGGATCCATTTTCATGTTAATGGTCCTTCAAAAACTCGTTAGGATTCATCTGTTGAATATACCCAAAGTGGTGAATGGTATCATATAGTCGGCCCCGTCCGACTATATGATACTGGTTTTATTGTGTACAATGTCCAATTTAAAACCCTCTGCCAAATTTCCTGGAAATCGAACACTCATAGGCCCTTCGGTCTACCATTTACATAAAATCTAACGAAAATATATATAAGACCTATATGAAAATCTGAACCGATTTCAACAAAACTTGTCACACTTCATATCTAAATCTGAACCGATTCCAACAAAACTTTGCATACATAAGTATGGTCTTGATTCATTTTGTCTCAATCAGACAAATATTGAGAGTTTGGTGCATCATTTACCGGTGACTGCGCAGGTCGTCACATTACCTCCATCCATTACCTCCTTTTATTATGTGATTGAGATTTTATATATTTCTCGAAACGCCGATTTGAATTGTCATTAATTAGTACTTCTTACCTTTGTAATTGCCTATATTTTTATTCTATGTATGAAGTTCTAGTTCTACTTCCTAATTCATTGCGACGACATTAACAATTGTACATACACACAACACAGATTTTGTATTTAGACTGATTGACATTTTAATTGTAGAGCGGATTAAATTGACATAATATAAAGTAACACAAGGAAATAAAATATTATATCATATAAAATCCATGCGACTTGATAATTGCCAACATAAATGACTCAACAGGGTGAATGACAGTACATACATATACATACATATGTAATGAAAAATAAATTCATT